>NW_024870458.1:62362-358177 GCF_013358625.1 Macadamia integrifolia | reverse complement strand
GGCTAGACCCTAGTAGATCATACAATGCCTCCACTATCATCCACACTAATTCTTTTTTTTTTTTTTTTTTTTAATTCTAAACACAAATGGATATTTATTACAGACAACTTGACCTAGTTTGTTGGAGTTTTTTGGCCATCTATGCTAGGAGTTGACATGTCATCTAGGGGAATTGATCCAAATGCTGACCCGAATGGATCTTATGTTGCCTCATCTTTGATTTTATTAAAATTAAATAAATACTAAACACCAATTAAATTTTGTTGGGAAAACACAATAACTTATTTGTTATTTTTTTTCTTCCTCACTTGTCACGTAAGCTAGCATGTCGAAAAAATTTATTGTTCGAATGCCTTGACTTGAATGGAATTGATATTGCCTTCTCTATAATATGAAATACAATCAAATATAAGCTTTACTAGCCTTGATATTCCAAATGAATCAAATATATTCCAAAAGCTCAAGCCACCTTAAAAAGAGAAAAAGTACATATATATTATGATACAACAAAATAGATCTTTAGAGTAAAAAATCAATAAAATCAAAATCATCTTGGTTAATTTACTCCGATCAAACAAAATTTATGAAAGATAGATCTTGTACTATAAAATAAAAAACCAACATTTCAAATCCTGATATCTAAAGAGACCTATTCCCAAAACAAATTGAAAGCATATTGACCCCCAATAAGTTTTTTAAAACAATTTTCTCTTCTTTTTTGTTTTTTTCTTCTTTCTTTATAAAACCAATTCATATATCGTGACCTAAGTGGGTAAAAAAATGAAACTTAATAACAATTAATGAATCTTGATGGATTCGAACCACCATTTCTTGGGAATTTCCCAAGTGCTCTACCTTTTTGAACTAAAGACTCATATAAGTGGTGAAATTTATGACCCGTAGCATTATTTTATTCATTGCATTGTATGAAACCAAATCATGCCTCCTCACACGATCATCATCTATATCCCAAATAAGAAATAATAGTAAAACATCCATGATCTATTCATCCATTGAATATATCAAATCTGTTAATCAATTTCCATTATCACAAGTTAAAATCTAATGAAGTGAAAATGATCAAAAATTCCAAATCCAATCTTGAGAGAACATAAAAGTATAACCAATGATCTGTACATTTCTTTTCCATGATGAAGAAGAAGAAAAAAGAAGCAGATCATTGTAAAGGAAGTCTTGTTGATTAATAGAATTCGGATTAAAAAATAATAGGGCTCAAATAAATATTTGATTGATAAAAAAATACAAAGCAAGTTATTGCATAAATCACCTTTCTCTGCTCTCTACATTGAGCCACTTGCACCCAAAATATCGCCAATATCAATAGATGTTTTCAACTGGTCAAATTGATCATTTAGAAGCCTTTACTTCTTGCAATAAAGCAAGCACAAGGAGTCTCGTGCACTGGGTACGCCCTTTTTGAATCCTAGAAAAGACTGGTCACTGCCACTCAGTTATCTATACAAATTGTACTCTCTGGGGTTTTAATTTGTATCTTGTCAAGAGTGCAATCACTATTTAACATTTTATAGTTACAAAATGGTCTACCATCAAATAGCATAATATAACTCCTATTCTTAACTGGTCTACCATCAAAATATATAAAGCTCTTTTTTTTTTCCCTAACTGGATTCATCATCTATTTAGATCTTAAAGATTTGCTCAACTTATAGAGGCACTGTGCATTTACTCAAAATCATCAATGGATAATTCATTTTGTGAATTAGTGTCGAACCAAATACAGAAATGAAGAAGCATCAACAACTCAACATAATATGCAAATAAGAAGTCAAACCATTAAAATCTCCTATGAGAAGGGTTGAAATAGGGACTGCAGAGTAATCTGCAACATTTGTTGCATGCAGCGTGAATGACCTGTGAGTCAGAAGAAGTAAATCAGTCATCAAAACAACCCACACAATTCTCAACAACATAAATCATTGACCAAGAACCTTGATGAGCACAGAACTCATGAGAATATCAAATCAGACCAGAATATCAACATAGGATTTGGTTAGTCCCTACCACTGTGCAGTTGAGATGAGACTTATTAGAGTTGAATTGATTCATGAGGAGCGGAGATATTTTAATAAATTATCAAGTTGTTTTGCTACTAACCCCTTCCTAACAGTTTGAGCTTTTAGGTGAAACGATAGCGAAAAGGTTGGATGAGATTTTCTACTCACACAAGGACTTGGCTAATTAAGCAGATTCAACCCTTGGATCCTGCTAATATTTTCAGAAACTATTCTAGGCATAAGGAAGTCCAATTGACCAGTAGGATCTACTGGTCTGACTTTCTGATTTGACTTTATTTAATTTCTCCTACTCTGTAATCGTCCAGTTGTGTTGGTATTGATCTTAAGCATCAGGACCACATTACCTAACCTTAAAAATTTTGCTTTTTGATAGAATTACTGATATAGCTGTTCAACACAAAAAAGACATTAACAAATTCCTTCTGCATATAAGCTAAATGCCAATAAAAGCTTGTTTAATGGCTCCGCTTAATTTAGTCACATCAATTGAACTAAATGTAATTCACTAGCTGAATTAGTTTAATGCAAGTATTAATATTCCAGGATGTATCAGAAATCATCAAGCCTTGTAGCATAACATCTGGAGAAAGAAAAAATATCTAACCTTCTTCTTCAAGCAAATTTGCTGCATCTGCCTCACGAAATTCTCTATGAATGGATTGTGAAATCGAGGATTCACCAACTTCAGTATTAAATCCAGCTAAAATATTTATAAGCAAAAACCATATGACTTCAGATTCATTCACCGTGTAAGTAGTCATAATTCAACCAGTTACATTCAGTGCAACAAAAAACCAGTCCAGAGAACACACACACAGTAAAACCATTCCTTCCTATCTTGATAAGTAACACAAAGATCTCATCAAAGAGAAGGTGTGTGCCCCATACATGAAACAACCATAGAAGCCATTATTTCTAATATTGGCATCAGCTTAAATTTATGATTTTCTACAACACCAATAAATAATTACACTCTCTATGATTTCCCTTTATGATGCAGATATTACTTGATGCTTGTCAACTTGATTTCCTAAACTGCACCCAGCACATAGATTTACCACAGTCCTCGAACCATGGATGTCAGGGGGCAAGAATAAATCTCAAGAGTACCTGCTGTGATTTCCGAGAAGTTTCCAGTTTCCAGAAGCCTCACCATAGCTGCCATTCTCCCCTTTCCAAGTGTGCATACCATCGAGACAAAAACAACCTATGGATTGGCAGTAAAAATCAGCTTGAACAGGATCTAAATCCCATAACTGTGCATAATGTTCCAAAGTGTATAAAGCATCTGGTTCCTAAACTATAAAGTGAAAATGTAGAATATGATTCAAAACAAAGGCAAACAACTGCACATTTTAAAAATGCACCATATAACTGAAAGTACAAAAGCAGATTGCCCAATAGAAACACCCAGATGTCAAGCAGGGAACCAATAGAATTATATGCGGTAAACTACAAAGCCTACATCCAGCAGTAAGTACTCCTCAGATTAGAGATTTACATATTTTAGTCTCTTTTCATGGCCATCTCAGCTCTCAGGTGTTCCCAAAAGATGGTTAATCAGCCATTGAAGATTTCACCAAAAACATTTTTACTAAGCCATTGAGAAAGCCTTATGTTAGAGTGGATTTTTATTTATTAATTTTATACACATACCAATAGGTTAATGTCTAACTTAACCTAATTGAATATCCAGTTACTATATCGAGTATTAGGATAACAAATGGAGTCAGATACAGATACACCTATAGAGATCCATTGCATATTTAATCAGATATCCAGTTAAAGAATTGGTTTGGGTATTGGAAATGCATGCATCCGCTCCATGTCCGACCTTTTTACAGCCCTACCTGATGGGCAGCAAATGGTTGGACCTAAAGTTAAGGGGCATGTACCCAGTGCACGAGGCTCCCGCCACTGCAGGGTCTGAGGAGGATCATAATATACACAGCTTTATCCCCGCTTTGCGGAGAGGCTTTTTCCTGACTCGAACCATATTGGTTGCAATAGAGCAACCTTGTCGTTGCGCCAAGGTCTGCCCTCAAGGACCTAAACTTAAATGGGACATTATTATATGGAACCCAACCCGACCCAAACCAACTATTGATTCGACACCCAATTTGGACCGCACCCATGGATAACTGAGTAAGCATTAATTCACACCCTACAACAATGAGGGCACCACAGGCTCTAAGAAAAGGAACCAAGTGTCTAGAGTGGTCCATCCATCAACTTAAGTGTTAGAGCTCAACAAGCTCAGCCAATAGGGAAGAAGTACAGGAAAGGGGTAGAAGCATAGAAAGTCTGAAAAGGCCCATTAAACCAGTAAGGCCTTTTCGGCATTGGAGTAGTTATTGGCAAGGAAGCCCACACATCTAGAAGCAATGAATAACTCTTCATCCCTTTCTTCTTTTTTTCTTCCTTTTTTTTTTTCTGTTGATATATTCATCTTTGCATCAAGTTAATACCCACATAACAGGAGTACAATGGTAAACATCTTAAAATTACTAAGGATCACAAAATTAATTGTGGTTTATCAGATTATGGCAGATAAATGTTTCTCTTATCAGATAAATGTTTCTATTATCTCTTGATGTTCTATCAACCTGTCATGATTCTTGGTCTACTATTCTTTCTTTAATCAGCAGATCTCTAATTTAGTGTTTTCATTTTCTTACCCCAAGAACCAACCTTTCATCAAAGCATACCAAAATTGACTAGACAAGAGACCATCATCCACTAGCAAACTGGTCCAAGAAATTTACCATACCAGATTCATCAAGAAATCCAACCTAAACCAACTGGGCAGTTTATGAACCTCCACCTAAAACCCTTTTTCCCCCTTTATCAAATTTCATTACCTTCATCAAAGAGAACCCACTCTCAAGTAGGTAGCCCTGCACTGTTTCCACCCGTTTAGTTAATCAGGCCATATAATCCAGGGTATAGACGCATTTCTATTCAGTCAGTCAGTTACCATGCTATAATCAGGCTATAATTTTTCGGTTATAGACTTACAGTATCTCAGTCAGGCGACCGTCAGGTCATGCCACTGAGGATTTAATGTTATTCCATAGCCATACAAGTGAAGTATCATTCTCACACACCCACTCTGTATATCCTGCAGCATTTGTAGATGGTGAAGATACTAGATATTCCAATTTACCTTGGGCATTAATTTACAACCCAAATAACACCTCAAGTCCCTATCGATAGCAACTTCTCATCAATATGTAGCCCACCCACATGATGCCTATAGACAAAGATACAAAAAATTCAGTAACAAATCATGACTAGAGAGGGGCGTTGGCTTGGGCTCACATACCCCTCTTTGTCTTGTTTCTGTCTAAATATCCGATGCGACTGGCATCTTTTATCTTCCCAACTTATAATTATGTTGGAAACTTTATTTTACGGACCACAACAGTTGCCCAAAAATGTTTATGGACGATCATATCTTATTTGAACTGTTTTTTGTCTTAGTGAGATAATTCATAGCGAACCAAATCCTGCATTCCAAATCCAAGTCTTTTTCGATTTGGTGATGTATCCCTGATGATTAATGGAACTTTAACTTCTTCCAAAAGGAATATATATAATGAAGGCAACAAAAAATGCAACGTCCAAATCCCAAAATCACCATTCAGTTGTAGAATATTGAATAGGGGAAAAAATTAATAATAAGAACACAATGCAGTGTAATTGTAACGATGTAAGATAAGTTTGCAACCCGAATCCCCACCCCAAAACTCAAAGAAAAGGAAACCCATCTTCATTAGAAAGTGGAAACGTTCTCATATTAAATTTATGTGACTCGTGAAGCCCATACGCTGAATGCAATAGACAACACTAATCAAAGAAACTAGAAGAACACGGAATCACTCCATAACAAATAAAATGCAAGACGAAAACAGGTGAATAAGAAATGGTCAAAGGAAGAAAACTCTGACCTCAAACCAGAAAACCTATTGCGATAGTCTCGATCCAAAACCAAACTAATCGATGGAGTTGTTGACGGAGCGGCTGGGGAATCCAGGAATAATGAAAATTTAAAGAGAATAAAGTAGAAATCTTAAGCCGAGCCCTCCTTTCTCTTCTCCTCTTGGGGGAGGAGGAGGAGGAGGAGGAGAAGACGAGCAAACCAGCAGCAGCGCAAAAGGACAATGAAATTTAAATCCAACGGTCCAAAAAACACCCCTCACAAGATTCCTATATGAGGCGTCCGACCAGAAAACCTCAACCCTTTTTATTTTTTTGGTAAATAAATTTCTGGAGTCAAGTAATCAACTTTAGCTTCATGGGTTCCTTTTGTTTTCTTGCTTTCTTCAGTTTTGTGTTTATTTTATGTTTTTTTCCATTTCTGTTGTTAGTTTTACCTTGTTATATGTATCTGTCAGCTTTGCAAAGAAAACCTGGAGTAGTATTGAAGTTGAATAGATGGGTTTCAATGGGAATTCATACTCTTATTTATCCTAATTTCTAATTTTTTGAGTTAATTCTGAGAATGGCTAGACTCCACGAGGTTGCATTCTCATTGCCTCTTGCCTATAATAGTTACTCTGTTTTTGAGTTCAGAGCTGTAGAAACTGATGTCCTCTTTTCTTCTTCTTCTTTCCCCTTCTTAAATCATCATTTATGACCCAATACATTATGCAGAGCTTGGGTTAGCATGTGAATCTTCTAATTTCTCAAGTTTCAAGGCTAACTGTTATAGTAAGTAGTGTTCTTTCTTTCTTTTCCCCTTTTGTTTCAAGATCACAGACAATGGATGATCACTTCCTGATGGAATGCTTTTACAAATGAATCAAGAGCATTTGATTTATGCATTGTTTTCAGAATCATGTTGAAGTTCTATTTTGTGAGACATTCCATAGTGATCGTGATAGGATGCTGAATGTGAGAGAGACAGAAATGGCAGCAGAGATGGGGAGTGCAGGGAAAATGAAATGCCTTTAAAGTTTGATATTGGTGGCCTTGAGAATGTGAAAACAGAGCTTCATGAAGCGTAATTTATCTGGTTTGAACCTTTTCTTCCTACTCCCCACCACCTCTTCAGTTTGGAATACATTTCCTTACTAAAATTGTGTGTTATGTAGTTGCAATTTCAGTGGAACCCCTACCAGAGACAACACAAATATTTTGGGTCACATCTGATTTTGGTTAATATGTGCTTCATTTAAAACTAAAGTTTGCTGCATTTCTGTGAACAGTGAGTGGACAAATTTTGTGTGGTTTATGGGAATTGTTTCATCTATTTGAAGTTCTTTAGAGGTCTTATGTCAAGGATAATTCTATGAAATTTAGTTGAATTTTGGCCACTACATAAATTCATAAAAATAAATTTGGGCAGCTCCACTATGAAGCTTACTATTAATCTTCTCAACCTTCTCTTGGTTATAGTCAAATGTCCAAAGAGCAAGAGGGAATGCAGGAGAGGAAGAAGTCTTGACAGCTATGAAGGATGCTTTAAAAAGCATTGAGTTCAGTTATTTCCTCAATTTTCTTTCATGTTCAAGAATAAAAATGCTATCTTAAACCCTCAACTGAACTTAGTTGGACTGGCTGGGTGGTTGAGGTGGGTTCATTGATGATGCTAGTTGCTGCCCCCCTTTAAAAATGACATGTCCGACTCTGTATTTCAAACTTGTAGTCATTGTGCTGAATGATCTGCTAACAATTATTTGATTGGTTGGTTTGGCAACATATTTCATTCTATGGTGTACACTACCAAGAAACTGAAGCAAAGGAAAAGAACATTATAGAGAAACTAAACCATCTATAGGAGAATGTAAAGTTTAGAATAGATAGATGAGAGAATATAAAGAAACCATTGTATAACTGAAATCGTGAGGGAAGAAAATTCAGTGCAAGTTTTTCTTTGTGTTCAAAGCAATGGAAACTCAACATACCTCAACCCCATCATCGTCGAGATCAGCTGCCTCAAGATCTGTGTATGTCATTCTCTGGTTCAGAACCCATTTGACTAGCAAATGTTGCCTCCGTTTAGTATTTAGCTCAGCTAAGTATAGAAAGAACTGAGCTATGCAAATTGTGCTTGTCAATATCCAAAACACAGCAAATACATGTCCCATTTCAGTTGAAAAGCTCTTATCACCATATCCTAAAGCTTTGATAGTAAAACAACTACAATAGAAAGCATCAACAAGATCCAACTTCTCAAATTTGTATAACAAAATTGTCCCAACCAATATTAGCAACAAAAGAAGGATCAAAGTCATAGAAAACTTGTATTTCACTCTGTTATTTTCAAGCTCTTTGAAAATCTCCCTTTCTCCGGCTTTTTAATGCAGGTGGTAACTAACAAACTTTCTTGTTTTTCAACAAGATAATCTGTTGCTTTACTAAGTATTAACCCAACAAGCGCCATAGCAGAGAAGACAAAAGCACATGCAACTAGTTTGGGGACTTTGCTATTTGGGACAAGGTCTCCATATCACTGAATTTAGCTAAGAAGTAAGAATCAAACTCTAGGAACAGAAGATACAAGAATCAATGAATTTAACTAAGAAAGAACTACATTGATATGGAGAACCTATACACCCTATCATCAGATGCTTAAACAGAAAATGAAATAATAAGGGGCAAATCGAATTTAATTCTTTAAGATCAAAGCAAAAATCAATTTTTTGACAATTTCAACTGAGAAGCTCCAAGATTGTCAATTCATCCAATCAAATATTTAGCACACCCATCAATAACTATGCATTTAACCCAAAAAAAAAAAAAATCCCTCTTGTTTGCAGGATAGGAGTGAACAATCAAAGCTAAAAGTCAGATCAGAAGAAAGCAAATAATGAATTTAGGGAGTTTGACACTGAAATTTACCTATCAAAAAACAAATATAGAAGGCAAAAGGAAAATCGATAACTGATGGAAAAAAAAAGAAGGGAAAATAAAAAATCGTAAACCATAGATATTAAAAGGCAGAGATTACCTGCAAGCACGACCAATATCGTGGTTCGCGGACAACAACGGTGATAGGAAAAAATCTTATCCCGCTCCTTTCCAAATGCTCTCCAAGCTACGATTCTTCCAAAGACATGTCCATGATGAAAAAATATGGGAAAGAAAAAAAAAAAAGAGAATCAATCTACACCTTTGGTAAAAAAACTTGAAGCTGTGATATGGTTTGATCAGAGATATGTGGGCAAGACATCATAGGGAAAAGAAAAAGGAGGAAAAGAGGAGAAGGACCTAAGGTCTAATAGTCTCGATTGAGTCTGTGGAACAGGTACATGCCGATAGAGAGAGAACAGGGGTGAGCGTCGAGAGACCAGAGAGCGAGACCTAGGAGTACCATACGAGAAATAGAGAGATAAGGCATGGCCCCACCGGAGCCGCTGGCCATCCGGAGTTGGTCTTCGCTCGACAGTGGTGGGAAGCCAGGAGACGATATGCTTGAACGGTTGAGATTTTAGGATTCCATTTCAAAGGATGAAATTAGTCCCGACCAGTTATTCGTTTAGCTGTAGTGCCGACCAAAGAAACTTTTGCCTATATGGGGTTATATATATATATATATATCTATATATACACACACATTATTTTAGTTTCTTGAAATGCTTGTGGGCCCATGGGCACTTAAACTCTTATAATTAAATATGATTTAATGTTTGAGTATTGTTTAAGGGTGTGAAAATTTCTTGTACATGAGATATACACTTGTTATAAGATAACACTTAAAAGCATTATCAAATTTTGGCAATTTGAAATGTGGTTTTGTAAAAGTTAATTTCCACATGAATGAAATGAAATGATTAAATGCAAGCAATTGTTAGTGGTTATGGGATTTAAATTGAACCATGTGAATGGTGGATGTCATGCATATATAGTAATGTTTTTCTATGTATGGGCTAGTACCAGTCATTGTGTAGAGTCGAATTAGTGGTTGGGTGTTGATCGACAGGCTAAGTTGGACGAAGACCGGTTCAGGAGTGATCCCCTAATGGGAATTCTGGTCTTCGATTAACCGCCTAAAAATATAAAGACCAGTGAACCTCTGTACAATTGAATGCTATTATGGGAGGGTCCCACTTGTATTTTATTTCAGGGTTAATCCCTACTCCTCATCTATATAAAGGAAGCAACACCCATTAGTTGTTACCAATTGACAATTTACATAAAGATGGGAGCATACAAGACTAACAAAGAGAGGAAGCTCAGAGAAGAAGATTATACAACGAGGGCAAAGCTAAAGCTTGTAGAGTTTTTCCAATACGATTTGGATTTTGTATGTGTTAGTTAGATTCATAATTGTATTATTGGTTTTGTTCATTAATCCATCATATCGATCCTATAAATTATTCTTACACTTGGTATTAGAGTGAGGGATATGATTGGATAATTGAACAATCTATATTATTCTTGTTGTTTGCCTCCCTGAATCATTTTTAGGTTTTGATCAATTTTTTTTATTTTTTTTTTAAGATCTATGGAAGTTTTGATCTTGAGTTTACAAGTATCGTTTCCTTCCATTGTTTATGTTGATTTCTTGTGTTTCATTATAAGATTGAATTTTTTATTTTCGATTTGAGAGGAGATTAACGTGGGTTTCATGGAATTAAAAAAAAAAAAAAAAGGTTTGATTGATTAATTGGCAAAATCTGAAAAGTGTATGCCTATGCACGCTCCCTATAGTTTGGTTATCATTGCACAAATTTGAGTTTTTTTATTTTATTTTATTTTTCCTTACGGCTGATGCCATGGAACGCAGCCATGAAACTTGCAAACTTTTGATTTCTAATAATTTAATGGAAATAAGTTTATTTTAAGAATTGTCTTTTTCTGTTTGTTTCTAATTAGATATTAGAATCTAATTTAATATGATTCCGTTACTTCATTGGGAAAGTAAGTTTTTTTTTTTAATTGGAAAGTACAGTACTGTAAGCATTAAAAGCTTCCTGTACAAGTCATGCCTTACTTTATTTACAAGTTTTTGTCTTTTTTTGTTTTTCGTTTTGATTGAACCAAAATTGGTTCATAGTGAACCAAATTAACTCAAAACAAATTAAATGGTTCAAGATGGTCAAAAAAACCGGTCTGAAATGGACCAGATCAGTTGGGCCAGGTTGACCCATTTCCCTACCTGAAAACCCACTTCGTTGACCCATCGAGTTGACCTATTGACCCAATCAACGTTTGACCATTGACTAGTCAACTTTGACCATTGACCGTTGACCGATCAAAGGCTGACTGCTGACTGTATTAAAACATATATATATATATATATATATTTTTGGTTTGTTTGTTTGGAAACAGTTTGTGAGAAATAATTTTGTGAAACTCTTTTATTAGTTTCACTTTTGATTCTGTTTCTATTTCTTAAAATGTATTCTTTTATAAACAGAATCATAAATAGGTTTGTTTTGCTTTCTGTTTATTTCTAGAATTGATTTATGTGAACAGAATTGCATAAATATGTTTGTGTCTGTTTTTATTTATTTCTGATAGCAATTTATATAAACATAATATGAAATAAGCCTATTTCTACCTACCTTTCATGCTTTCTATTTATATAAATAGAAACAGAATTTAGTTTGGATTCGTTTATGATGTAAAACCAAATGTAAATAGCTTATTTATGCATTAAAAAGTGTATAAATTGCTATATAAATAGAACCAAATATTAATAAACAACTGTGATAATACATTTACACTAGATTTCTCAATGTTTATAAATCTGTTTACCCACCATGATTGTAATTTTGGGATGTGCCATGTGATATTTTATTTATGGGATTATCATACTGGGTCGCTTACATGGATTTAGGCTTGGAATATTTCCATTTAATAGGTTGAAATAGTCCATAATATTATATTGCACCCAAGACTGAACCCATGGGCCTTGTCTGCAATCTTGTTGACGGGATTCCATGACTTGAGTGACGATGCTTCCGTTCAACGAACTAGTTTCTCGGGGCATGGGACCACCGCTGGTAGTGTTTATAGATTGCCCTCGAGAAGACCATATGACGAACGTCATGCTCTTGCCACCACAGGTGAGTCTTCGTTTGGTTGGTCCCACTCGATCAAGTAAGGATGATGTTATTGAGCTTCATGGAATTAGGAGTCTTTGTCTTGCCACCACAGGTGACGAGATTTTCAATGAATTGTTTTTTTAAGCATCTCATTTTACTTAGAGTTCACCGAGTATTGGGTGGTCTTGCCACCACAGGTGTGACCCCAATGATGTAGGACCTTTCACCCAGTTCTTTTGGGTTTTTCTATTATTTTGTTATGGGAACGAGACTGGTAGAAATTTGATCATTTGCCCACTTGGTCATATTTATGATTTTAATTAGTGGCATTGTTATGATATATGCTTTGTTATGTATATTTTTTGGGTAAACTATTTTTGTGTTTATCAACTTTGATATCCCACCTTACATCAATCAAGGCACTCAATGGCACAAATTACGAAGAGTGGTTTGAATCCTTAACTGTGACACTAGTAATCATGCATTTGGATATCGCTTTATTAACTGATGAGCCTCTCAAACCCACAGCTGAAAGTAATACTGAAACCAAGATACTCTCCAAAGAGTGGGAGGAATCAAACCGTCTGTGTACCTTGGTTATAAGGCACACCATTGATAAGTCTATTAGAGAGAGTATAATTGAACCAAAGAAGGCCAAGGATTTTCTAGCAGCAGTTGCCAACAAATTTCAGAAACAATGGCCAATTTTATAAACCTAGACATGAGAATTTATGAAGGAAAAGGAGACCTTAACATTATGTACTCAACTTCAAGAAATATTGGAAGAACTTTTGAAATAGAAAGAGACTCAAGTGATGGAATGGCTGCATATGCATGGAATGATGAGAGAATTCAAGTAGATTACGTAGAAGTAGTTATTTATTAAATCTTTTGATTTTGTTTTTAGAAGTTGAATAATGATGTTTATATACCGTCACTCAGATGGAAACTCTTTTCTTTTAACTTTGTTGATAGTCTTATGGTATACTAGTTTTGGATCCTGCTTAATAAATTTTTTTTTGAATGTCCTTTACAAATTCATTTTATATTACTAAACGTCCAAACATAGCTATGTTTGCCAAGATACAAATAATTTTTATTAAGGTTGAGATTAAACTTGAAAGACACTTACATGTTTAGGGGTCCACAATGGAAGCGTGGTGGACTTATAACCCACAGGAGCCAAGACCATTAGTGGACATTATTGACAATTCTAAGAGGTCAAATAAATAGTTTAATTCAAATTTATCATATTGTTTTTAATAAGGAAAATATCATCGATGAGAGTATATGCTTAAGATCAGTGGGAGTAATATAATTTCATCATTCTTTGTATGATGATAAATTCACTAACAAATGATTGATTCTAAAGTTCCTTTTAAAGAGCGTATGACTACTATGGGATTAGTTGGATCCTTTGATGTATTTGGTTAGTGGGGAGTATAATTTTTTTTATTGATACACGGTGTTTGTTAATTGTTTTATTTATTCAACGATACCTTGCTTTTTTGTTTTAATATTATTGTTGCTTGATGCTTTATGACCATATTATTTCTGTGATTTATACATGTAATTGTTATCAACCTTGAATGATAGTAGAGGTAGTGTGTAGTGTTATCCCCCTCATGTACTAAAGGTTATTTAAAGTTGGATATACTATTATGTGAGCTAGTAGAGTTACTCAGTTTGAGGACTTGGGCTAGTATATACTAATCTAGTAGAGTTTTCTCGGTTTGAGAGCTCGGGCTAGTGTATAAGGACTTATGGATCCAGTCCCCATTGGCTTCTTGATAAGAGGTGTAGTCTGCTTCTATACGAAGTAACTATTTTGGTAGTTCTAGTGGTAGTTTACCATGTGAAGAATGATTCCAGTGAGCTCCCAGTGTTGGAGTAACTAGCGACTTCAGTTGGAAGTCATGATTAATTTGGATTTGACATGTTCGATCACTGTGACATGTAATTTCTATACCACTACTTTACTGTGTAGCCCAAAAGTGGGTGAGGTACATGCACTTTGACGTGTAGTGTCCTATGTTAACTTAAGATGTGATAACGCTTACGATTGGGTATTTGTGTTCTTAATTGGTCCAACGGTGTAATGTTTTCAGGTGAGCTACTTTCAACACTTCCTATTTTGTGATAACAAATTATCTAATCTAAGGTTGAAGCAATAACATGTTACTGGCCAAGTGGGAGAATATAATGTTTTTCTATGTATGATTTAGTACCAGTCATTGTGAGAGGTCAAATTAGTGGTTGGGTGTCGATCGGTAGGCTGGGTTGGACGAAGAACAGTTTAGGAGTGATCCCCTAATGGAACAAGTCTTTGGTTAACCACCTTAAAGTGTAAAGACCAGTGAGCCTCTTTACAATTGGGTCCTATTATGGGAGGATCCCACTTGTATTCTATTTCAGGGTTAATATCTGCTCCTCATCTATATAAAAGAAGCAACACCTATTAGTTGTTACCAATTGACAATTTACATAGAGAGGGGAGCAGATAATATTAACAAAGAGAGGAAGCTTAAGGAAGAAGATTGTACAGTGATGAGCACAATAATGTGCGAAATCTTAGGAGATAAGTGTACATTTTGCCCCACTTTGGATAGTACTACTTTTATTTTTCTTATTTTTTTTAGTTTTTAAGTTTACAAGAGAAAGTGCTTAAAGTGAATCAAGAACCAGTTCAAAGGTGGGACACATTCATTGGTACCATATCCTCTCTCCAACAAAATCCTGAAGATTATTCTCTCTCCTTGTCACACCTCACAAGATCTTGAAGATGCTATGCAGAGATTCATTTCTAATTTAATCAAGATTGCAAGATATTGGTTAATATTGCAAGGAAGGAATAGAATTTGTTAATTTTGGAAACGGATTCTCTCTTTCCTCACACAATATCTCAGAGAATGAGGATTTTTACCAATATTTTATTTTATTTTCTTTATTTTCTTAAAGAAGACTTGTAAAAGAAAGGAGGCAAGACAAAAGCCCTATAAAAAAGCCCCTTCTTCCCCTCTTCTAATTATTATTCCTCTTAGTTTATGCTTAGTTTTCTTCTCTCTCCCTCTCTCTCTTTAGTTTTAGTTCTTCTCTATTTTTGCTTTAATCACTTTTGTAATAGTTTTTTTTTTATGTCAATTAATGCAATCACTCTTTTATTCTTATTCAACCTTTTATGTTTATGATTTATGCAATTGAGTTGTAATTTTTAAAGTTATAGTTCTAGGCTTAGATCTAGGTTACAAGATCACAAGCCATGGAGCATCTTTTTTTTTTCAAGTTCATTTTTTTGTTTCAAGATTTGTTTTCTCTAGTACTAAAAATTTCAGATTTGGTTTATTTTAGATCTGGTTTTTAGTACTGGTAGTATCTCAAATCACCCAAGCTTTCAAGTTCAAGTAAGTAGGCTCCTTCAATAGTCTTCTCTCCCCCCTCTCATTTACTCTTCTGACTACCCTTTCTTTCTTAATTTAGGATTTTAATTTCAATCGTTACATTATTGCTATCCCTTTCCCCTAAGGTTCATGGCTAGTGTATGTATTGGATTTGCCCCTCTTAGCCATATAACCATCAATTTATTGCTTTTATTTTAATTGTCTCCCTTTCCCTAAAGCCAAGTAGAGTAATCCTTATAAGAGTGACTCTCTGGTCAAGTAGGGAAGCTCATATTATGATGCATTCCTTGGGCTAAGTAGAGAAATCTACTTGTGAGTTTCTCTCTAGCTTTCTCCCTTTTCTTTTACTTTATTTTTATTTCAGCATTTTTTCCTTTATTTTTTTTTAATTGCGTGGGTTGTTTATTTTCACTTATTTATTTATTTAATTTTAATTGCGTGGCTTGCGTCTTTAAATTCTTAGATGATTAATGGTTAGGACGTTATTTTAGATACATATGTTTAGGACAATAGTTAGAAATAGATCACAACCATTAATAGGTTCACTTTCGCATTATTAAAAGAAAAAAAATAAAGTAGCTACTCTCTCTGAGTTCGACCCGTAGCTACACTGATCCGTACGCTTGCGGTTATATTTAAAATCTCAAACAAGTTTTTGGCGGCCGTTGCTGGGGAGATAGTTCCATGTTATTTTTCGCTTTCTTTTGTTAAATCGGAGTGCTTTGTTTGCTTTATTTTGTTTTTCCTTTTCTTTTATTGAATTCCTAAGAAGAACAACTTGCAATAATAGTTGTATCGGTGGAGGTCGTCATGCCTTACAATATGATAAAGACAGGTTTCTCCCTGTAGCAGTACCTCAGGAATTGACCTGAGTAACCCCGGATCCCTACCAGTAAGCTCTCAAAAAGACAAAAAAAAAAAAAAATCAAAAAAATCATAAAAAAAAAGTTTTGCTATCCATTCTTTTATGCTTATTTTACTCTAGTTGTGGGTAGTTTTCTGTTGCATGAGTGTTAGGTGGGTACGTAATATTAAGAATCAGTTAGAAAGAAGAGATCCAACAAGTAGTGACCCTATATGTTTGCTCTCTTTAAAACCCTTCAATATAGGAGACCAACAGCAAAACCCTTCACCTAAATCTCTGAAAGATAGGTTCTACCCTGCTAGAACAGCCCAACCTTCCTGCATAGTTCTACCACAAGCCTAGGGCAATAATTTTGAACTCAAATCCCAATACATCACTATGTTGCCCCACTTTCATGGGTTGACCTCTGAGGATGCATACCTATTTCTAAGGGAATTTGAAGAGGTATGTGTTCTAATTAAGATTCAACAGCTTTCTGATGATGTTGTTAAGCTTAGGTTTATCACTTTTGTATTGAAAGACTAAGCTAAGAAGTGGTTGTATGGGTTACCCACAAATTCCATAACCTCATGGGAACAGTTCACAGTTGTCTTCCTTAAGAAGTTTTTCCCAACTCACAATACCAATAAGCTTAAAAGTGATATCCTTCAGTTTAGGCAAAAGTCTAGTGACTCATTTTCTAAACTTATAGAGAGATTCAAGGATCTACTCCAAGAATGCCCTTACCATGGCCTAGACTTATGGCATTTATGTCAAATAATTTATGAGGCTATTGATTATGCAACTAAACAAATGATAGAGTCTATGTGCCATGAGGGATTCACATCCTTTACAGATGAAGGAAAGGCATGGGAATTCTTACTTGACTTAGCTGACAAAACCCATGAGTGAGAATCAACCCAAGGGAGTGAAAGAACCATAGGAGAAAAAAGATATTTTGTGGATGGGATAATAGCCAAGAAAGCTCATTTGGATAGCCTAATCAAGAGAATTGAGGCTATTGTTCCTAGAGAGTCATCATCAGTCAATTTGGTTAAGATTTGTGCTTGGTGCCAGTCCCCTGGACATCTCCTAGAAGAATGCCCCAACACCTCTGGGGGCATTTCTAATGATAATGTTAATGCCTTATACCAGAATAATCCATATAGTAATACCTAAAATCTTAGATGGAGAAATCACCCAAATTTCTCTTGGAATCAGGGCAACCAAGCAGGGCCTTCCAATTTTCATAATCAAGATCAACCTAGACTTCAAAGGCCTCCCTTTGCACGGCAATCTTTTTCTCAAAATACTTTTCCTAGGCTAAATGTAGGACTTCAGGCTAGTTTTCCTAAGGCCTCTCTCCTATCATCTTATCAGCAACCCCTTGGGTTTACCAACACTGGAGAGGCAAGTAGAATAAGTGACTTAAAAAAAAATATGGCCCTCCTTATGACAATCCATCAAAATCTTACGAGAGAACTCACTCAAGTTGTCTCAATTATGCGTGAGAGGGAGAAAGGAACTTTACTCAGTCAGCCAGAGCCTAACCCTAGGCATCATCAGCCTGTTAGTTTACAAACATCAACTAATGCACCACTGAATATAATACAAGGTCAAAGCCAACAAGGGCCCTCTAACCAATGTAATGTTGTTTATGCCCTTAGGAGTGGTAGAGCGTACCAACTGAGTGTTCCAAAATCTTCCTCATCTATTAATCATGTTAACTATCCTTCAGTTGAGGACACAAGTGTGCCTCTTGTTTTAGGTTCGTCGGATGAACCTAAAGATTTTTCTGAAACTAAAGATGATTTGGTTAAGGAAACCAAAAATGATTCTTCTGAACAGGGGCAAATCCCTAACAGTCCTTATGTTCATTCTGTCCCATTTCCTAATCACTTGGTAAACAAAAGGAAGACTGCTTTCATGGATAAAATTTTAGAAGTCTTCAAAAAGGTAGAAGTGAACATCCCCCTTTTGGATGCCATATCCTAGATCCCTGCCTATGCAAAGGTACTAAAAGATTTGTGTACTCACAAACGTATCATTAGTGTGCCCAAAAAGGCTTTCTTGGTAGGTAACATTAGTTCCATAATTACTCAGCCTATAGCAGCCAAGTATAAGGATCCAGGGAGCCCTACCATATCTTGTGTCATAGGCAACACTTACATTGAGCATGCCTTACTTGACCTTGGCGCAAATGTGAATCTTTTACCTTACAATGTGTACAAGCAACTTGGATTGGAAGAATTGAAAGCCACTGGAACTACTCTTCAGTTGGCAGATAGGTCTGTTAAAATTCCTAAAGGGATCATTGTGGATGTCTTATTAAAGGTGGGGGAATTTATTTTTCCTATTGATTTCATTATGTTAGATACCAAGCCCTTCTCAACCAAGGATGAGATCCCAATAATTCTAGGAAGACCATTCTTGGCTACTAGTAATGCATTAATCAATTGCCGGAATGGTTTCATAAGATTATCTTTTGGTAATCAAACTATTGAGTTTAACATGTTTAGGATAGGCAAACAACCACATATGGAAGAAGAGATTAATATGATTGAGGATTTTTTGGATTTTTCTGATGATTTAATTACCAACTTTGATATTAATTTTGATTTAGAATTCTAAGAGTGTATGGATGAGTTGGATGATGATAGTGAAAATTTGTTTTCTGAAGTCTTGAGTCTTCACACACCTATGAAGCCCTTAGGATCCCTTTCCAATTCCATTCCTAAACCTTCCATAGTTGAGCCCCCTAAGCTAGATCTTAAGGAGTTGCCATCTAATTTGAGGTATGCTTTCCTAGGGCCTGACCAGACTCTTCCTATAATAATCTCTTCAAATTTGACTTCTAGCCAGGAAGAGGAGTTACTTAAAGTGTTAAAAGATAATAAGAAAGCCCTAGGTTAAACCATGACTGATATCAAGGGTATAAGCCCTTCTTTTGTGCAACTTCATATACATCTTGTGGAGGATTTCAAACCATCCATGGAACCCCAAAAAAGAGCTAACCCAGTGATGATGGAAGCTATTAAGAAAGAGAACCTAAAGTTCTTGAATCATGGAATAATTTATCCTATTTCTGATAGCGAATGGGTAAGTCCAGTTCACGTAGTGCCTAAGAAGTCTGGTGTGACTGTAGTTCCCAATACCAATAATGAACTAATTCCAACCCGCGTCCAATCTGGGTGGAGAGTGTGCATAGACTACAGGAAACTTAATGTGGTAACCTGGAAGGACCACTTCCCATTGCCATTCATTGACCAGATGTTAGAGAGGTTAGCTGGACATGAATACTATTGTTTTCTTAATGGATATTTCAACTATAACCAGATCCCAATTGCTTTAGAGGACCAACATAAAACCACTTTTACATGCCCATATGGAACATTTGCTTACAAACGTATGCCTTTTGGGCTTTGTAATGCCCCTGCTACGTTCCAACGATGCATGATGAGCATATTTTCTCACATGGTCTAAAAATTCTTAGAAGTATTTATGGATGACTTTTCAATTCATGATAATTCCTATTCTTAATGTCTTCATCATCTTTCTTTAGTTTTGAAAAGGTGCATATCTAAGAATTTGATTTTGAATTGGTAGAAATGCCATTTTATGGTTAAATCTGGTATTGTTTTAGGCCATGTAATATCCAAAAAGGGAATTAAGGTAGATAGAGCCAAAGTGAATTTAATTGATAATTTACCAGTTCCTCAATTTGTTAAGGACGTCCGATCTTTTCTAGGGCATGCGGGCTTCTACAGAAGGTTTATTAAGAACTTTCGTTAGTTAGCCTGACCTCTCACTTCATTACTTGCCAAAGATCAAAGTTTTGAGTTTTCTAAAGAGTGCCTAGAATCCTTCTAACAACTTAAGAAGGAGTTGACCAATGCACCCATTGTTCAACCACCTGTTTGGACTGAACCTTTTGAACTGATGTGTGATGTTTTAGATTTTACCATATGAGTGGTTTTGGGTCAAAGGATTAATAAGTTGCCCACTGTCATTTATTATGCTAGTATGACCTTAAATGATGCATAAATCAATTATACAACTACTGGAAAAGAATTTTTAACGGTTGTGTTTGCATTAGAAAAGTTTCGATCTCACTTAGTTGGTTCACATGTGATGGTGTATACTGATCATTTTACTCTCAGATACTTAGTTCAGAAGAAGGATGCCAAAGCCCGTCTTATTAGGTGGGTTTTACTTTTGTAAGAGTTTGATTTAGAAATTAGGGATAAAAAAGGAGTTGAAAACCTAGTTGCAGACCATTTATCCCAGCTTCCCAATTCCTTGACTGTCGATTCTCCAGTCAACGAGAGCTTTTCAGTTGAACAGTTATTTGCAGTGTCCAGTGAACCATGGTTTGCTGACATTATCAACTTCTTAGTTTCAGGTGTGACTCCGGATCACTGGTCCACCCAAGATACATATAGATTTCATTCCCAAGTTAAGCACTTTTTCTGGGATGATCCTTATTTGTTTAAGATATGTCCGGATCAGTTTATCCGACGATGTGTTCCTGATTATGAGCAACATTCTATTATCTCTTTTTGTTATGATCATGCATGTGGTGGACACTTTGGACCTAAGAAAATTGCTGCAAAGGTTCTCCAATGCGGATTTTATTGGCCCACTCTTTTTAGAGATGCTTTTGATTTTTGCAAGGCTTGTCCCGCCTGCCAGTCTTTTGGCCATATCAATAAGAGGAACATGATGCCCCTTAATCCTATTTTGATAGTTGAGATCTTTGATGTTTGGGACATCGATTTTATGGGACCATTTCCTAATTCCTTTGGGAATCTGTACATACTTTTGGCTGTTGATTATGTTTCTAAATGGATAGAGGCCATACCTTGTAAATCTAATGACCACATAGGGGGACTCATTTTTGTAATCGGCCTTTTGAGGCCCTAATGAAAAAGTATAGGATCACCCATAAGTTATCTATCCCTTATCACCCCCAAACTAGTGGCCAAGTGGAGGTGTCTAATAGGCAGATCAAACAAATCTTGGAGAAAATTGTTAATCCCAACCATAAGGATTGGTCCTTTAGGCTCATTGATGCCTTGTGGGCCCATCGGACTACATTTAAGACCGATCTTGGTCAGTCTCCCTACCGTTTGGTGTATTGGAAAGCTTGTCACTTACCAGTTGAGTTGGAGCATAAGGCCTTTTGGGCCATCAAGAAGCTCAACTTTGATTTGTCTGATGCGGGAATTCATCGTAGGCTCCAACTATCTGAGTTGGAGGAACTTAGGAATGAAGCCTATGAAAGTTCTAGGATTTACAAGGAAAAGACCAAAGCTTTTCATGATAAACACATTTTGTGTAAATCTTTTACAATTGGTGATAAGGTCTTATTGTACAACTCTCGATTTCATCTTTTTCCTGGTAAGCTTAGATCCCGATGGGATGGCCCATTTATTGTCTATAATATATATCTCTATGGGGCTTTGGAGATTTTGAATCCAGGAACAAGGGTAATTTCGAAGGTTAATGGTCAGCGTTTGAAGCCATTCCTCGAGTTTCCTAATACTAGTAGTGAAGAGGTCATGGATCTCCATGAACCTCTTTACATTGATGACTAACTTTTAATCAGGTATGACCCCCTTGCATTGTCTTTGCTTTTAATTCTTTCCATGCATTGAGGACATTGCATGACTTAAGTGTGGGGGAGGGAAACCAGTTTCTGTTTTTTTTCACTTTGTTTTATTTGTTTTTCTTTTTGTTTTTTTTGAGCTTGCTAAGGATGAAGTCCTACTTTGGCTTTTGGCTAATGATCATACCATTCGGTTGCTTGATGTATGAAAATAAAAGTTTTGACTAAGGTACCCATTTTGAACCTATAAAAACCCTGTTGAGAAGAAAGAAACAAGTCTGTGTCTTGAGATGAGACTTTCTTTTGAAAAATAGGAGACCCCTGTTTTATGGTGTTGGACCATATGTAAGTCTGTGGGTTCCTTATACTTTTGATTTGAAGTTGAGACCTTCTTTTTAATTTGGCATGGGTTGACAAATGCACAATTTTAAATGAAATGTGAAATGTGGTATAAAAAAGAATAAGAGTTGATTCCCTTGGAACTAGACAGGGCATTGCGCCTCAGGAAGCGTGGTGTTTTGATCAAAATTCCTTAGGAGAAAACTTCTGAAGGAACTCTAACATCACCGTCTTTGTGGGCATATGCCAAAAGCGAAGCTACATAGTAACTTGGGTGTCTGGTGTTTGCTCCACCATGTCATTCAGGCCAAAAGTAGTGGAGTAGAATAGAGTTTGAGCGAAAAAAAAAGGACAAAAAAATGTACAAATGTCATTAATGCTTAGTAATATGTTTTGGTCAAAAACACTCCAATGCCTTAGTCATTGGTTTCCTATTTCTTCACAAGTGGTTTTACCTTAAGATAAGGATGTTTTGGAAGAGACGAGGTGAGTTCCAAATTAAGAAATATGCTAGTGCCTGGAATTGATCAAGGGTAATAAAAATTCAAGTGTGGGGATCCTTTGTAAGAAAAATTATCTTTGATTTGGATCGGTATGAGCCTTACCTTTAGCCAAAGTTAGGATTTATTTATTCTGAATTTTGGGTGTATATTCACTATAAACATGCACGAGACACAACTCGTCCACTAGGGTAACTTAGGGGTTTAAGGCTTCTTGCACATGCTAAGAGCAACCGTGATTCCTACGAAAGTGAGTTAGGCTTTTTCTTTCATTTCTTTATTTATTTATCTTGCTCAAGGACGAGCAAAAGTCAAGTATAGGGGAATTTGATGAGTACAATAATGTGTGAAATCTTAGGGATATAAGTGTACATTTTGCCCCACTTTGGATAGTACTATTTTTATTTTTCTTGTTTTTTTAGTTTCCAAGTTTACAAGAGAAAGTGTTTAAAGTGAATCAAGAACCAGTCCAAAGGTGAGACCCACTCATTGGTATCACATTCTCTCTCCTACAAAATCTTAAAGATTATTCTCTCTATTTACCACCTCACAAGATCTTAAAGATGCTATGCAGAGATTCTTTTCTGATTTTATCAAGATTGCAAGATATTGGTTAATATTGCAATGAAGGAATAAAATTTGTTAATTTTGGAAACGGATTATTTCTTTTCTCACACAATATCTCAGAGAATGAGGATTTTTACCAAGATTTTATTTTATTTTCTTTATTTTCTTAAAGAAGACTTGTAGAAGGAAGGAGGCAAGACAAAAGCCCTATAAAAGCCCCTTCCTCCCCTCTCCTAATTATTATTCCTCTTAGTTTATTTCCTAGTTTATGCTTAGTTTTCTTCTCTCTCTCCCTCTCTCTCTTTAGTTTTAGTTCTTCTCTATTTTTGCTTTAATCACTTTTGTAATAGTTTTTTTTTATGTCAATTAATGTAATCACTCTTTTATTCTTATTCAACCTTTTATGTTTATGATTTATACAATTGAGTTGTAATTTTTACAGTTATAGTTCTAGGCTTAGATCTAGGTGACAAGATCACAAGCCATGGAGCATCTTTTTTTTCAAGTTCAGTTTTTTTTTGTTTTAAGATTTATTTTCTCTAGTACTAAAAATTTCAGATTTGGTTTATTCTAGATCTGGTTTTTAGTACTGGTAGTATCTCAAATCACCCAAGCTTTCAAGTTCAAGTAAGTAGGCTCCTTCAATAGTCTTCTCTCCCCCCTCTCATTCCCTCTTATGACTATCCTTTCTTTCTTAATTTAGGATTTTAATTTCAGTCGTTACATTATTGCTATCCCTTTCCCCCAAGGTTCATGGCTAGTGTATGTATTGGATTTGCCCCCTCTTAGCCATGGAACCATCAATTTATTGCTTTTATTTTAATTGTCTTTCTTTCCCTAAAGCTAAGTAGAGTAATCCTTATAAGAGGACTCTCTGGTCAAGTAGGGAAGCTTATATTATGATGCATTCCTTGGGCTAAGTAGAGAAATCTACTTGTGAGTCTCTCTCTAGCTTTCTCCCTTTTCTTTTACTTTATTTTTATTACAACATTTTTTTTCCTTTATTTTTTTTTAATTGCGTGGGTTGTTTATTTTCACTTATTTATTTATTTAATTTTAATTATGTGGCTTGCGTCTTTAAATTCTTAGATGACGAATGGTTATGACGTTATTTTAGATACATATGTTTAGGACAGTAGTTAGAATTAGATCACAACCATTAATAAGTTCACTTTCGCATTATTAAAAGAAAAAAAATAAAGTGGCTGCTCTCTCTGAGTTCGACCAGTAGCTACACTGATCCGTACGCTTGCGGTTATATTTAAAATCTCAAACATACAGCAAGGGAAAAAACTAAAGCTTGTGGAATCTTCCCAATAAGATATGGATCCAGGTATATGTTAGTTAGATTCATAATTGTATTATTGGTTTTGTTCATTGATCCATCATATCGATCTTATAAATTATTCTTACATATATTTAATTGTGAAATTCCTCTCTCTTTCCTCCAATCTATTTTATAAATTGGTGTACTCCCCCTAGGGTAGCTTAACTTGTGGGTTAGTTTTTTGAGGTTTCTTTAATAAATAAAATTTCAAATAGCATTAGGATTTTACTTTATTTGATCAAGATTATCAAAGATGATGATTGAGGATAGATAAAAAATGTTGAACATTTGGAGGAAGTGGCCAAGATTAAGATTGAGAGTTTTATTTTATTATTTCCAATGTAATTGTTATTTTTGGATGTTATTTGCATTCTTATTATTACTAAAGTTCAATGGAAGTAGCTATTATGACTGTGTTACTGTAACCGCAAGCATACGGATCAGTGTAGCTACGGGTCGAATACAGGGAGAGCAGTCACTTTATTCTTTTGTTTCTTTTAATAATGCGAAGGCGAACCGATTAATAATTGTGATCTAATTCTAATTACTATCCTAAACATAAGTATCTAAAATAATAGCATAACCATTCGTCATCTAAGAATTTAAACACTTAAGCCACGCAATTAAAATTAAATAAATAAATAGCTGAAAATAAACACCCCACGCAATTAAAAAGCAATGAAGGAAAAAAATGCTGAAATAAAAATAAAATAAAAGAAAGGAGATAAAGCTAGAGAGAGACTCACAAGTAGGTTTCTCTACTTAGCTCGAGAGATGCATATAATATGAGCTTCCCTACTTGACCAGAGAGTCACTCTTACAAGGGTTACTATACTTGGCTTTAGAGAAAGGGAGACAATTAAAATAAAAACAATAAAATGATGGTTCTATGGCTAGGAGGGGCAAAGCCAACATATACACTAGCCATGAACCTTGGGGGAAAGGGATAGCAATAATGTAACAACTGAAATTAAATCCTAAATTAAAAAAGAAAGGATAGTCATAAGAGGGAATGAGAGGGAGGAGAGAAGACTATTGAAGGAGCCTACTTACTTGAACTTCAACCCTTAAACTAAAAACTTGATCGATTTGAGATACTACTAGTACTAAAAACTAGATCTGGAATAAATCAAATCTAAAATTTCTAGTACTAGAGAAAACAAATGTGAAGAAAAAAAAATTGAACTTGAAAGACATGCTTCATAGCTTATTCTTGTCACCTAGAACTAAGCCTAGAACTAGAACTTGAAAATTACAGCTTCGATTATTTAAACAATAAAAATAAAAGATTAAATAAAAAACAAAAGTGCTTGCATTAATTGAATAAAAAGAACTTACAAAAGTGTTTAAAGCATAAACCTAGAACTAGAGCTAGAGAAAGAGAAAACTAGAGAAAGAGATAGAGAGCAACTAAGAAAAAACCCTAGAAGAAGAATGAAGTGCCTCCTACTCTTGTGTTAATTCTATTATATAGAGAATGGGGGAGGGAAGCTAACGATTATAACTTTTAAAAAAAATATTTTTTTTATGTTGTTGATGAGGTGGAGGAGAGAGAAGAGAGAAAACGTGTGGAGAGAGATCTCCCACGATTTTTCTTGCCTTTTTTTTCTCCCTTTTTCTATTTTTCTTTCTTTTCTTGCGCAAGAAACCCCCTTTGGCCTATTTTTCTTGCTTGGATTTGGATAATATTTTATTTTGATAAAAAATTTCATCCATACCCTTGTCTTTTTTTTTCTTCTTTCCTATTTTTTCTCTTTATTTTCTCTCTCTTCTTCAAAGTTGCGTACTAGCTAAGAGGTTCGAACTTGAGACCTCCTAATAGGCAAGGGATTTTACACACCACAACTCACCAATTATGCTAGGTAGTTGTTGTTACCAAAAGTGAATCCTCAGTGACTTAAGGATGTAGTCCATCGATCCTTGTTGGTATTTAAAATATTCCTTATACCCTTGGGACAATTGCAGATGCGCTGGTTCTGCATCTCGGTTCAGTTCTGATCCATTATTCTTTTTTTGGTCCAAAAATAATAATCACCTATACGGTTGACCAAACGAATGTGTACTTGCAATTGAACACGTCTATCTTGCTCAGAATTTCATTCTCTTCGCAACCATGAAAAGAAATAAGACCTCTTTATGAGTAAAATTGGAGATATAGCGCCCGATAGTCCTTAAGGCCTTGAAAATGAAAATATAAAATCTATAAAAAGAGAGTAAAACCCAAGGTAGCTCTATTCTAAATCTGTAAAATGCATGTTTTATTACACTAGATTTCACACATAAATGTTCTCATCAGAATTCTCCCACACTTAGACTTTGCTAGTCCTCGAACAAAACAAAAAGAAAAAGAATAAAAACAAAAAACCTAACTCACTTTCGTAGGAATTACGGTTGCGCTTAGCATGTGCAATAAGCCTTTAAACCCCTAGGTCACCCCTAGTGGATGAGTTGTATTTCGTAGGTGTTTTCAGTGAATATATACCCAAAATTCAGAATAAAAAAAATCCCAACCTTAGCTAAAGGTAAGGGCCATACCGATCTGGAGCAAAGATAATTCCTCTTATAAGGGACCCCCACACTTGAACTTTTATTACCCTTTATCAATTCCAGGCATTAGCATATTTCTTAATTTGGAACTCACTTCGTCTCTTCCAAAACATCCTTACCATAAGGCAAAATCACTTGTGAAGAAATAGAAAACCAATGACTAAGGCGTTGGAGTGTTTTTGACCAAACATGTTATCTAGCATTAATGACATTTGCACATTTTTTTTCTTTTTTCGCTTAATAAACTCTATTCTACTTCACTACCTTTTGCTTAAATGACATGGTGGAGCAAACACCAGACACCCAAGTTACTATGTAGCTTCACTTTTTTGCATATGCCCACAAAGACAGTGATGCTAGAGTTCTTTTAGAAATTTTTTCCCTAGAAATTTCGATCAAGACACCATGCTTCTTGAGGCGCAATGCCCTATCTTGTTCCAAGGGAATCAATGCTTATTCTTCTTTATACCACATTTCACACTTCATTTAAAATTATGCATTTCTCAACTCATGCCAAATTAAAAAGAATGTCTCAACTCCAAATCAAAAGTACAAGGAACCCAAAGTCTTACATCCGGTCCAACACCATAAAATAAGGGTCTCTTATTTTTCAAAAGAAAGTCTCATCCAAGACATAGGCTTATTTCTTTTTTCTCAACAGGGTTTTTATACGTTCAAAATGGGTGCCTTAATCAAAACTTTTCTTTTTATACATCAAGCAACCAAATAGTATGATCATTAGCCAAAAGCCAAAGTAGGACTTCATCCTTAGCAAGCTCAAAAATAAAAAGAAAAACAAACAAAACAAAGTGGAAAAATCAAAAATTGGTTTCCCTCCCCCACACTTAAGTCATACAATGTCCTCAATGCATGGAAAGAATTAAAAGTAAAGACAATGCAGGGGGGTCATACCTGATTAAAAGATAGTCATCAGTGTAAAGAGGTTCATGGAGATCCATGATCTCTTCACTACCAGTTAAGAAACTCGAGGAATGGTTTCAAATGCTGACCATTATGGAAAATAAACGGTCCATTCCATCGGGATCTAAGCTTACCAGAGAAAAGATGCAATCAAGAGTTGTATAATAAGACTTTATCACCAATTGTAAAAGATTTACGTAGAATGTGCTTATTATGGAAAGCTTTGGTATTTTCCTTGTAAATCCTAGAACTTTCATAGGCATCATTCCTAGGTTCTTTAAACTCTGATAGTTGGAGCCTACGATGAATTCCTGCATCAGACAAATCAAAGTTGAGCTTCTTGATGGCCCAAAAGGCCTTATGCTCCAACTCAACTAGTAAATGATAAGCTTTCCCATACGCCAAACGGTAGGGAGACTGACCAAGGTCAGTCTTGAATGCAGTCCATGGGCCCACAAGGCATCAATGAGCCTAAGGGACCAATCCTTACGGTTGGGATTAATAGTTTTCTCCAAGATTTGTTTGATTTGCTTATTAGACACCTCCACTTGACCACTAGTTTGGAGGTGTTAAAGGGTAGATAACTTATGGATGATCCCATACATTTTCATTAAGGCCTCAAAAGGTCGATTACAAAAATGAGTACTCCTATCACTAATTATGACATGTGATGCACCAAAGCGGAAAAAATGTTCTCTTTGAGAAACTAGACCACCACTTTGTGGTCATTAGATTTACAAGGTATGGCCTCTATCCATTTAGAAACGTAATCAACAACCAAAAGTATGTATACATTTTCAAAGGAATTAGGGAATGGTCCTATGAAATCGATGCCCCATACATCAAAGATCTTAACTACCAAAATAGGGTTGAAGGGCATCATGTTCCTCTATTGATACGACTAAAAGACTGGCAGGCGGGACAAGCCTTGTAAAAATCAAAAGCATCTCTAAAAAAAGTGGGCCAATAAAATCCGCATTGAAGAACCTTTGTGGTAATCTTCTTAGGTCCAAAGTGTCCATCATATGCATAATCATGACAAAAAGAGAGAATAGAATGTTTCTCATAATCAGGAACACATCGTCGGATAATTTGATCCAGACATATCTTAAACAAATAAGGATCATCCCAGAAAAAGTGCTTAACTTGGGAATGAAACCTATACTTATCTTGGGTGGACCAATGATCCGGAGTCACACCTGAAACTAAGAAGTTGACAATGTCAGAAAATTATGGTTCATTGGACACTACAAATAACTATTCAACTGAAAAGTTCTCATTGACTAGAGAATCGAGAGTCAAGGAATTAGGAAGCTGAGATAAATGGTCTGCAACTAGGTTTTCAATTACTTTCTTATCCCTAATTTCTAAATCAAACTTTCGCAAAATTAAAACCCACCTAATGAGACGGGCTTTGGCATTCTTCTTCTAAACTAGGTATCTAAGAGCAGAATGATCAGTATACATCACCATATGTGAACCAACTAAGTAAGACCGAAATTTTTCTATTACAAACACAACAGTTAAAAATTCTTTTTCAGTGGTTGTATAATTGAGTTGTGCATCATTTAAGGTCCTACTAGTATAGTAAATGACAGTGGGCAACTTAATAATCCTTTAACCCAAAATCGCTCCTATGGCAAAATCTGAAGCATCACACATCAGTTCAAAAGGTTCAGTCCAAATAGGTGGTTGAACAATGGGTGCATTGATCAACTCCTTCTTAAGGTATTTGAAGGATTCTAGGCACTCTTTAGAAAACTCAAAAGTTTGATCTTTGGCAAGTAATGAAGTAAGAGGTCGGGCTAATTGACTAAAGTTCTTAATAAACCTTCTGTAGAAGCCCGCATGCCCTAGAAAAGATTGGACGTCCTTAACAGATTGAGGAGGTGATAAATTATCAATTAAATCCACTTTGGCTCTATCTACCTTAATTCTCTCCTTGGATATTACATGGCCTAAAACAATACCAGATTTAACCATAAAATGACATTTCTCCCAATTCAAAACCAAATTCTTAGATATGCACCTTTTCAAAACTAGGGAAAGATGATGAAGACATTCAGAATAGGAATCCCCATGAATTAAAAAGTCATCCATAAATTCTTCTAAGAATTTTTTGACTATGTCAGAAAAGATGCTCATCATGCATCGTTGGAACATAGCAGGGGCATTGCAAAGCCCAAAGGGCATACGCCTGTAAGCAAATGTTCCATATGGGCATGTAAAAGTGGTCTTATATTGGTCCTCTAAAGCAATTGGGATCTGGTTATAGCCGGAATATCCATCAAGAAAACAATAGTATTCATGTCCAGCTAACCTCTCTAACATCTGGTCAATGAATGGCAATAGGAAGTGGTTCTTCCAGGTTACCACATTAAGTTTCATATAGTCTATGCACACTCTCCACCCTGATTGGACACAGGTTGGAATTAGTTCATTATTGGTATTGAGAACTATAGTCACCCCAGACTTCTTAGGCACTACGTGAACTAGGCTTACCCATTGGCTGTCAGAAATAAGATAAATTATTCCATAATCCAAGCACTTTAGGATTTCGTTCTTAATGGCTTCCATCATCACTGTGTTAGCTCTTCTTTGGGGTTCCGTGGATGGTTTGGAATCCTCCATAAGATGTATATGATGTTACATAATAGAAGGATTTATATCCTTGATATTAGCCATGGTCCAACCTAGGGCTTCCTTATTATCTTTTAACACTTTAAGTAACTCCTCTTCCTGGCTAGAAGTTAAATTTGAAGAAATTATTATAGGAAGAGTTTGGTCAGGCCTTAGGAAAGCATAGCTCAAATTTTGGCAGCTCCTTAAGATCTAGCTTAGGAGGCTCAACTATGGAAGGTTTGGGAATGAAATTAGAAAGGGGTCCTAAGGGCTCCACAGGTATGTGAAGACTCAAGACTTCATAAAAGAAATTTTCACTATCATCATCCAACTCATCCATACACTTTTAAAATTCTGAATCAAAATCAATATCAAAGTTGGTAATTAAATCATCAAAAAAATCCAAAAAATCCTCAAACATATTGATCTCTTCTTCCGTATGTGGTTGCTTGCCTATCCTAAACATGTTAAACTCAAAAATTTGGTTGCCAAAAGATAACCTTAGGAAACCATTCTAGCAATTGATTAATGTATTACTAGTAGCCAAGAATGATCTTCCTAGAATTATTGGGATCTAATCCTTGGTTGAAAAGGGCTTGGTATCTAACACAATAAAATCAATAAGGAAAATAAATTCCCCCACCTTTAGTAAGACATCCTCAACCATCCCTTTAGGAATCTTAACAGACCTATCTGCTAACTGAAGAGTAGTTCCAGTGGCTTTCAATTCTCCCAGTCCTAGTTGCTTGTACACATGGTAAGGTAAAAGATTCACACTTGCACCAAGGTCAAGTAAGGCATGCTTAATGTAGGTGTTGCCTATGACACAAGATATGGTAGGGCTCCTTGTATCCTTACATTTGGCTGTTATAGGCTGAGTAATTATGGAACTAATGTTACCTGCCAAGAACGCTTTTTTGGGCACACTAGTGATACGTTTGTGAGTACACAAATCTTTCAGTACCTTTGCATAGGCGGAGATCTGTGATATGGCATCCAAAAGAGGGTTGTTTACTTCTACCTTTTTGAAGGGTTCTAAAATTTTATCCATGGAAGCAATCTTATTTTTGTTTACTAAGCGATTAGAAAATGGGACAGGAGGAATATAATGACTGTTAAGGATTTGCCATTTTTTAGAAGAATCATTTTTAGTTTTCTCAACCAAATCATCTTTAATTTCAAAAGAATCTTTAGGTTCACTAGACGAACCTAAAATAAGAGGCACACTTGTGTCCTCAATTGAAGGAGAGTTAACAGGAGTAATAGATGGGAAAGATTTAGGAACGCTCTGTTGGTACTCTCTATCACTCCTAAGGGCATAAACAACATTATATTGGTTAGAGGGCCCTTGTTGGGTCTGACCTTGTACTATATTCAGTGTTGCATTAGTTGGTGCTTGTGAACTAATAGGCTGATGATGCCTAGGATTTGGCTCTGGTTGACTGGATAAAGTTCCTTTCTCCCTTTCACGCATAATTGAGATAACTTGGGTAAGTTCTCTCGTAAGATTTGGATGGCTTGTCATAAGGAGGGCCATATTTTTTTTCAAGTCACTTATTCTACTTGCCTCTTCAGTGTTGATAAACCCAGGGGATTGCTGAAAAGATGATAGGAGAGGGGCCCTAGGAAAACTAGCATGAGGTCCTACATTTGACCTAAGAAAAGTATTTTGGAAAAAAAATTATTGTGCAAAGGGAGGCCTTTGGGGTCCAGGTTGACCTTGATTATGAAAATCGGAAGACCCTGCTTGGTTGCCCTGATTCCAAGAGAAATTTGAGTGATTTCTCCATCCTGGATTGTAGGTGTTACTATATAGATTATTCTGGTATAAGGCATTAACACTATCATTAAAAGTGCCTCCAGAGGTGTTGGGGCATTCTTCTATGACATATCTAGGAGATTGGCACCAAGCATAAATCTTAAGCAAATTGACTGATGATGGCTCTCTAGGAACAATAGCTTCAATCCTCTTAATTAAACTATCAAAATGGGCTACCTTGGGTACTATCCCATCCACAAAATATCCTTTTCTTTATATGGTTCTTTCACTCTCTTGGGTTTATTCTCACTCATGGGTTTTTTCAGCTAAGTCAAGTAAGAATTCCCATGCCTTTCCTTCATCTGTAAAGGATGTGAATCCCTTAGGGCACATAGACTCTATCATTTGTTTAGTTGGGTAATCAATACCCTCATAAATTATTTGATATAAATACTATAAGTCTAGGCCATGTTGAGGGCATTCTTGGAGTAGATCCTTGAATCTCTCAATAAGTTTGGAAAATGACTCACTAGGCTTTTGCCTAAACTGAAGGATATCACTTCTAAGCTTATTGGTCTTGTGAGTTGAGAAAAACTTCTTAAGGAAGGCAACTGTGAACTGTTCCCATAAGGTTATGGAATTTGCGGGTAACCTATACAACCACTTCTTAGCTTGGTCTTTTAATGCAAAAGTGATAAACCTAAGCTTAACAACATCATCAGAAAGCTGTTGGATCTTAATTAGAACACATACCTCTTCAAATTTCCTTAGAAATAGGTATGCATCCTCAGAGGTCAACCCATGGAAGTGGGGCAACATAGTGTTGTATTAAAATTTGAGTTCAAAATTATTGTCTTGGGCTTGTGGTAGAACTATTCAGGAGGGTTGTGCTATTCTAGCAGGGTAGAACCTATCTTTCAGAGATTTAGGTGAAGGGTTTTGATGTTGGTCTCCCATATTGAAAGGTTTTAAAGAGAGTAAATGTATAGGATCACTACTTGTTGGATCTCTTCTTTTTATCCGATTATTAGTATTACGTATCCACCTAACACTCATGCAATAGAAAACTACCCACAACTAGAGTAAGACAAGCACAAAAGAATGGATAGAAAAACTTTTTTTTTTATGATTTTTTTGATTTTTTTTTGGCTTTTTGGGAGCTTACCGGCAGGGATCCAGGGTTGCTTAGGTCAATTCCTAAGGTACTGCTACAGGGCGAAACCTGTCTTTATCATACTGTGAGGCATGGCGACCTCCACTAATACAACTATTATTGCAAGTTGTTCTTCTCAGGAATTCAATAAAAGAAAAGGAAAAACAAAACAAAGCAAACAAAGCACTCCAATTTACCAAAAGAAAACAAAAATAACATGGAACTGTCTCCCGACAACGACGCCAAAAACTTATTTGAGATTTTAAAATGTAACCGCAAGTGTACGGATCAGTGTAGCTACGGGTTGAACACAGGGAGAGCAGTCACTTTATTCTTTTGCTTTTTTTAATAATGTAAAAGTGAATCGATTAATGATTGTGATCTAATTCTAATTACCGTCCTAAACATATGTATCTAAAATAACGTCCTAACCATTCGTCATCTAAGAACTTAAACACGCAAGCCATGCAATTAAAATTAAATAAATAAATAACTAAAAATAAATACCCCACGCAATTAAAAAGAAATGAAGGAAAAAAATGTTGAAAAAAAAATAAAATAAAAGAAAGGAGATAAAGCTAGAGAGAGACTCACAAGTAGGTTTCTCTACTTAGCTCGAGGGATGCATATAATATGAGCTTCCCTACTTGACCAGAGAGTCACTCTTACAAGGGTTACTATACTTGGCTTTAGAGAAAGGGAGACAATTAAAATAAAAACAATAAAATGATGGTTCTATGGCTAGGAGGGGCAAAGCCAACATATACACTAGCCATGAACCTTGGGGGAAAGGGATAGCAATAATGTAACAACTGAAATTAAATCCTAAATTAAAAAAGAAAGGATAGTCATAAGAGGGAATGAGAGGGAGGAGAGAAGACTATTGAAGGAGCCTACTTACTTGAACTTCAACCCTTAAACTGAAAACTTGATCGATTTGAGATACTACTAGTACTAAAAACTAGATCTGGAATAAACCAAATCTAAAATTTCTAGTACTAGAGAAAACAAATGTGAAGAAAAAAAAATTGAACTTGAAAGACATGCTTCATAGCTTATTTTTGTCACCTAGAACTAAGCCTAGAACTAGAACTTGAAAATGACTTCAATTGTTTAAACAATAAAAAGAAAAGACTGAATAAAAAATAAAAGTGTTTGCATTAATTGAATAAAAAGATCTTACAAAAGTGTTTAAAGCATAAACCTAGAACTAGAGCTGGAGAAAGAGAAAATAGAGAAAGAGATAGAGCAACTAAGAAAAAACCCTAGAAGAAGAATGAAGTGCCTCCTCCCCTTGTATTAATTATATTATATAGAGAATGGGGGAGGGAAGCTAATGATTTTTGCTTCTAAAAAAAATATTTTTTGTTTATCTTGTTGATGAGGTGGAGGAGAGAGAAGAGAGAAAACGTGCGGAGAGAGATCTCCCACAGGAAATTCCATCCATGCCCTTGTCTTTTTTTTTTCTTCTTCTTTCCTATTTATTCTCTTTATTTTTTCTCTCTTCTTCAAACTTGCGTACAACCATCTTGGCCAACCTCTTTTAAGTGATGAGTAGGAGAAAAAAAAAGTTCTAAAAAAAACCTCAATAAAATGGCAGCTAAGAGGTTCGAACTTGAGACATCCTAATAAGCAAGGGATTTTGTACACCACAACTCACCAACTATGCTAGGTAGTTGTTGTTACCAAAAATGAATCTTCAATCACTTAAGGATGTGGTCCATTGATCCTTGTTGGCATTTGGAATACTCCTTATACCCTTGGGCCAACTGTAGATGCGCTGGTTCTACATCTCAGTTCAGTTTTGATTCATTATTCTTTTTCTACCACGAAAAGAATAATCACTTGTATTATTGACCAAACGAATGTGTACTTGCAATTGAACACATCCATCTTGCTCAGAATTTTATCCTCTTCGCAACCATGAAAAGAAATAAGATCTCTTTATTTGTAAAATTAGAGATATAGCGCCCGATAATTCTTAAGGCCTTGAAAATATAAAACCTACAAAAAGAGAGTAAAACCCAAGGTAGTTTTATTCTAAATATGTAAAATACATGTTTTACTACACTAGATTTCACACATAAATGTGCTCATCAGTTTCTCCCACCCAACATGGAGTCAAACAAAATTGCATGAGAAGCAAAGTTAACTTGGCGCTAGATGTCATCCTATAGCTACTAAAGTTAATTATTTACCTATGATGCTTACTTTAATTGTTTGAGATAAATGTATGCTTTATTACATACGATGATAATATAGTTTAAACTCATACGATGAATGTTTAGTTTACATACGATCATATGATGAATGTATGTAGGTACAATTATTTATTTGTGTTCCCCAATTCCCTCAATTCAAACCAAGTATGACATGGGGAACCCTAATAAGAGAGATTTCCATAGCCTCCCGTGGTCAATGAGTTTAGAGATTTCGTAAGCCAGCTCTGGCAGATGTCGATAGGATAATACCTATGATTGGTCAATGAGACAGTCAACACTCGTCTCCTATATGATAAGTAAAGGACATTATCAGTGAGAAGTGTATTGCGATAGTAGATACTAGCCCTTGATGTCATGATTCACTTCAAGACAACAAGTATACAATTGACCTGAGTATGTGTCAGCCGATAGGAATGAGCATGATACTTAGGCGGCCAAAAATATTAGATGTCTTCATAACAGACAGAATCAATCCAGTCAACCAATACGTGTACAATGAACTCTAATAGGCTAAGTTGTGCATGTAAGGGTAATTATTCTAATTTACATCTCAAAGCTTACGTGTGTGAGAAATCATTGATTGAGTTTCACCCACTTGTATTTAATGGCTTCTATCTTTGAATTAATTATACATCATCGCCTATTTTATCACTACTATCAGACTAGTTATTTTAATATAGACCCCTTCGCTGATCTAAATTGTTTGGACTAGACAAGATTATTTACTCTTGATTATATTTGTGCAAATTAATTTATCCTGAGAAAAAAATTGTCTTTCCCTAGTTGACTCTATGATGCAATTTAGAAACTACAAAGGACTATAGACATAATGAGATGCTAAAGAGATTTTCGATGAGTAAACTAATAATGCTCATTGGTCGTTAACTAAACTCTATCATATTATACAAGATGATTGAAGGTTTTCCAATTCTTGACCATATCATGATAATGATAGGTTACTATATAAGATTGAAAAATCCTTTAAGTTAGTCATGCATGTTCATTTTAATGCCTTAATCGTGCCACCTATTACATTTAATGTAAATGATGGAATTTGAGTTTTAAGAAAATCTAGGCAATAGTCATCGCGTTTACTATTTTCTCTTCATGTCTTGTGCCTAATGGCCAAAACAAGAAGAAGGGAAGAAAGCATGGGTAGGACCCATGAATTCAAGTATGAAGGGAAAGAATGATACAAAGAATTGTCAACTTTACTTACCAACTTTAAGAAAGTAGCTAAATGAAAGTATTCATAAAACACCTATCCTGTTTAAATATAGTGTGTTGGTATGACCTAACACCACATAATATGTGGACTTTGGTTCCTTCATGCATGTTTACAACCTTGTTGTATGGTTTAAATGTGATCAGTATGTTTCGTAAAATTTAAAAATCTTATAACCAGGATTGGAGTTGTTATCATCATGATGGCAATGAAAAATTTTATTTATGTGCTATTGTAGACTTCACACACATTTGATGCTTGTCATTGATTGTATACAGTTAATGAAACTTGTAAGTTGATGTAGGATAAATCTCCATATTGCTCGAAGGAAAATCCTATATCAACTTGTAAGTCATATTTATGAGGAAATATAGCCGAGTACAGGGGCGAAAATTTATTTGTGTTCGGAGTTGATCCATATTGATGTAGTCATTTGTGTTAGGGTTGATTCATACTAATGCAGGTGATCCAGTACATAATCTAACCCGACAAGTGTTAGCTCGGTATAAGTGTTAACTCTTGATTAGATCAAGTGGGTGTATTTATCGGATATTTTTTGAATTTCCTAAAACATTATAAAATATCTAATTGAGATGTCCAGAGACATCATATTGTATAATATGGTGAAAAGTCTGAATCTAACATTAACAAGGTTCAATAGTTGTTTTATTGGTATTGTACTTTTGAAATAATAGTAACCATTTTGAATAAGAATCCTTTTACATTTGTACTTAATGAGTGTAGACTCCCAGTTTTGTCATCCTCCCCCAGCTATAATGACTTTTGGATCGTGGGCACGGCCTCTCACTTCCAATCAACAATGATGACAACTAACTGAGATGATCCAACCCCAAAACACTCCTTTTACATCCAAAACCATAAAAACCCTAAAACTGGAGAAAAAAGGGGTCCAATTATGGCATCATATATATGAAGGAATTTGGTCCAAAATGACCATACAAATGAATAGTGCTTGAAATCATGATTCCAACGATATAAGGTATGACAAAATTAGACCATCGAATCTCTCGTATTCATTCCCAAAAACAACTTTCCGATTGGGATCCATTCCCACGGCCCCCGCCATCACCTCTGCTGCCCCGCTAGACCCGCGTGGCCCCATGACCCCTATGGTCTTGCCAGGAACCCCCTAGGGCCCTGTCAGCAGCCCCAACTGCCCCGCCAGGACCCCTACAACCCCTCGACTTTTTTGGTGTAAAAATCAAATTTTCACCCCCTTAGGATCAGAAAATCTATAAATAGGCCCCTTTTCACCTTCCAAAAACACATTTGATTGGTATACCTATCCCCTCCCCTGGGTGAGTGAATTCCATCTCCCTTTTGCCCTTGTTGGCCCCCTTCTAGCCCTTGTTGGTCCCCTTCTTGCCGTTGTTGGCACCCCTCTAGCCCCTTCCCTTGGCTAGCTTAGCCCCCTCTAGCCCCTACCCTTGGCTTGCCAAGCCCTTCCTTAGCCCTCCCTAGCCAAAGCTCTGCCAAAGTGCTGCCCAACCCTTAGCCTTTTAGTAAGCCTTCCCCAGCCGAAGCTCTACCGAAGTGCCACCCAAGCCTTAGCCTTTTAGTAGCCTTCCCTAGCCGGAGCTCTACAGAAATGATGCCCAAGCCTTAGCCTTTTAGTAGTCTTCCTTAGATGAAGCTTTGCCGAAATACCACCTAAGCCTTCCCTAGTTGAAGCTTTGCCAAAGTTCCGTCAGAATACGAGCTTGGGAATCACTCTTCCCTAGCCAAACCTCTGTCCAAATATCTGAAGACCGTTACAATCAGCATCTCTAAAGAAAGGAAGTTGAAGGCCAAAGCCACCCTCCCCTGAGCCAGGAGAACCCCTAAAAAGGTCCATATCCATTCCAATTGAGGCCCACCCCTGTTGACCCGAAACAAGGGTTAAGCTTAGGTATAATCACTCACCCGAACTAGCATACTGTAGACCTTTTATTGACCTTGTGTTAGTGTACATATGTAATTACTTTTTGTTAGTGTATATATATGTAAATAATTTAGCCACGCATGCGGTATAGGAATAATCGTGGAAAATGTTCGTTCTCAAGCATCTAATAGGAGGATCAATCGAATCGGGTAGATTGAGTGCCTAACACCTTCCCAATTTTACAACCTGGCACTTATCCTGTTCTCTGGACCAGACCAACTTCTGGGCCCTCTTCTTAGGAATTGGACCCACCCCGGGTCCTAGGTGGCAACTCCAAACCCCCTTTGCATGATCCTAATCCCTCATATTGGACCATCATCAACCCCCACCCCAGGAGGGTATATCTCCAAACCATTCCTCAAGAGAGAGAGAGCGAAGCCCTGTGACATAGGTCCCCATGTATCTCTGAGCGGGGATGCGGTGGTGCGGGGCCTACAGAGGCAAACACACCAAGAGAGAGATAGAGAGAGGAGAGAGGGCCCAAATCCCCCAAAGATTTCCGGCCGCTACCTTCACAATGAATTTTTTGAATAATGGAATGGGTGAAAAACTATTCTACGATTTCTTAAGGTATAAGGACTATATAGCTTACATGCGAAAGCGATTGTCAAATGAGATGGAATTCAATTTAGGAAGATGCTATTTCTTTGGGACACCTAATAAACAACATAAGGTTTCATAATCCTATTGAATATTTGATTGAATTTTTCTTAATAGAATTGTATCAAATTATGATATGGTTCTGGGGAATATAGAATAGTTCTATTGTACTAGCTAAACTAATATTTCTTACTCCCAAGTTTTGTGGAACATTCTTGAATGTCTCAATATCATAGGAGTATGATTAAACTTCTTACGTGTCATAATTTCCTTCAGAAAGAGGATGACTATGTAGAAAAGTTCTACAAATGAATATGGTTCTTCACAATCAAACAGACTTTCGTTGAAGCTACATAGGATGTAGACATAGGAATAATAGAAGATTAATGCTTTATAATTGTCTCTTTACATTCTTATCAATTTTAGATTTTTATTCATTCAATATATAGTAAACCCATTGGAATTGAGTGGATTTGTATAAATATGAAAGATTAGATTGAGAGAAAGGGAAAATTCAAACTAACACATAGAGCTAGTATATAGAGCTAAAGCCTCTTACCCCAGACGTGGACCAGCCTAGTAGGACACCTGTGGGCTCAGGTTTGTCAAACCAATCTTTCAATGAAGGAGCTTGCTTCCCTAATATTGCAAAACCTGGAAAAGCGGGACGATTAGCTACTTTACATCTCTCCTTATACTCCTGCCGGTTAAGGACCTTAGGCTAGCGTGATTCTTTCTCATAAGCTCAAGCGAACTCATTCCCACGTTCGTTAGCTGCAGAGGTAGAAATGACAATGACTTCCCGGTTGGTCACTTTGGAAGGTATCTCTAGTTATCTTTTACCCCTTTTAATGGCTGATTGCATTAACAACATAGATTTTTTTTTTCTAACGATGAATATCTAGGCCTTTGGCCTGAGTAATCCCACAGACCCATACTAACCCCACAACTGTATGGACCAGGTCATACCGGGGTTGAATGAGAACCATTTAACCTTCACTGAAGGCAGTGAAGAGCACTAAACACCCCCGTGTGAGTGACCCAAGGTGTACCTAGTGGGAGTCGAACTCAGGACGTCCGGGTTTATGGCTCGTACCAAGTTCGTTGCTCACCAACTGCGCTAATCCCTTGGGTTGCGTCAACAACATAGATAGCAACGATGTATTAACATAGTTTTTGTTTCAGTTAAATTAGTTTTCTTTTGATACGTGTTATAATTCATTGGTTTTAATGCTTTTACCCCAAGGAGATGAATTAAAAGAGAAAAATTGGAGCTTCAACTGTCTCATTTATGGTCTACTGGAATTTCTTCTATTCCATTTCTGCTCCAAAAAAAGGTGATCTAACCAGCTGAATTGTGTCTATTCCATTTCACCAATTCAATTTGCCACTAGAAACACAAACTAAAATTCTCATGAATGTACTTATTGATGACTTGGAAGAAATGAAATCTTTTACCCATAGCTTCAAATCACTATGATGGAATTTAGTAGAAACAGTTAAGAGGAGATTATTTTTTCTACAAATAGTGGAGGGGGGAACAAATAAGACGCTGTAAAGCTGTTTCTATGCTGTATTCTTGCATTTGAAGCCTTCCCCACCTCATCATGGAGCTTTGAGGGAACTTCGAGCCAAATGAAAAGGGATACTAAAGAGCTACTTCTATATCCTCACTACTCCCTGCCAAATCAGTTGACTCCGACCTTTGTTTTGCTGCTTGTACTAATGCTTTAACCACATCATGGTATCGTCGTCGAAAGGTTGGCAGCCTCGAGATAGCAAGACAAAAGCCATGCAATCTAAAACAGAAATCTCTCATTTCCCTAACAACCTGAAAATGAGAGAGAGAGAGAGAGAGAGAGAGAGAGTACCGTCTACTTATAGCTTGCAATTGAGCACTTCTGCTCTCATCATTTGGAGGAACTCCACCATTCTTCCAAGCTTCTATCCGCTTCATATCACTACAGTAGAGAGTCAATTTATGAAGATACAATTCTTCAGATTCTAGTAACATCAAACTCTTTATCTGCTCTTTCATGGAAGACATTGGCTCAAACATCCAGTCAAAAACTCTTCCCTCAGGCCTATTCGCACTTGTCAATTCAACATTATCACCTGAAAAAAAAACAAGAATATCAAATGGAGAGATTTGATAACCTACTGATGTTTATGTAAACAAAGTATATTGTGGCATCTAGAGTCCTAGCAACAGCATGCAAATAAATGATCCCGAACATTGGTTAGGATCTTATAAATGTAGATATTATTATACATCTAACTGGTGCATACTGATGCATACTGATGCATTGACCCATGATGTATGGTAATTACAATCTCCACTCTATGCATTTAACCATGAAATAGAGGGGAAAAAAAAAAAATTAGAAGAAAAAGAAAAACAGTAGTAAGCAGCTCTGCATACGCATGAGAAAGCCCTCGAAGCCACTCTTAATAGAGCGAAGAAAGCACAGCAGAAATACATATGCAGGAATTCCATTGTTAACAATCTGGTTTTTTGAATGTTTCCATGCCTCTAGGTCCTGCATCCCAATTGCTCCATCTCTTATAAGCTCTTTTCCAGTGTGCTCGCATGCTTGGAAGAAGTTATCCCATATCTGACGCACACATGGGAAACAAAATCCCACCCATTAGGAATAGTATAGAGTAAGTCATATGAATAAGAAGTAAAAGCCAGAAAAGAAATAAGAATTTTCGGAAAAATCAGATCAGGGGAAAAGAATAAAAAAAATACCTACAAGATGAATATATAACATATATATTGGCAACAACATCCCATCCATTAGGAATAGTAGACTACAAAGTAAGTATTGACAAAGAAAGGCTAATTTATGGCTAGAACATATGTCAATATAATAGAAATTTAAAGAGTTTGACAATTCCTTTTAATGAATAAAAAAGTAAAATACTAGAAAAGAAACTGTCATTATAGAAAGAAGCAATTAAAATAAAATACCTACAAGTTGAATATATAGCATACACATTGTTTATGTTATGCTTACCACCACAGGCTTCAATGCCATCAATTTCTTGTAGGGTCCCTGTACTGGATGTTTCTTAGTTTGAGCAGCCGCAGGCTTTTCTGGTGTCTTTATGGGAAACGGCAACTGGCTAGAACCAACTGTCTTGTGATACTCAGGTCTGGCTGCCCACATGAACAGAGGCTATAACCTTTATCACCGAATTACTTAAATGACACCCAATTTATATGCCAATGGATGTAATAGTTAGAAAGAGCAGAAATATTAATACAATTTATGACTAAAAAGTTCACCATTTACATACCTTGGAAAGCAGGACCCTTCACGCAGGCAGAGGAGATCATTCGTGTACTCATCAAACATGGACACCATAGCAAAAGCATAGAGTACTCCTTGCTTTGTGGAACTTTCCTGACATCCAAAACACATAGTAAATGTTATAAACACAATGGATAAGATACAATCTTTCTATTGAAATATAAAAGACAGAAAATAAAAACTGAATAGCAATATGGGACACAATCATGAGAAAGATGTTCATCACTTGCCAAAAGAGAGAGAGGAGCATTGAAAGATTAATAAGTCTACCTGATATGCAACAGCAGCAGCATAACAGCCAAGAAAGAAGCTGGAAATAATTCCAGCTAAAGTAGATAAGCAAACTGCAGCTGGCCATAACAGAATTGAAAGACCAGCAAAGGGAACACAAACTGTTTCCAAGAAGGGACCCTCACTTCCAATGAGATCTTGGACCAATCTCTGCCATCCTCTTAATAACATCATTGGAGCTTTATAAATCACAATAATGCTAATAATAGGCACATCAATTAGTACCCCTAAAATTCCAGCCAATATGCATGTTGGTAGTAGAGTGACCCTACAATAACAAAAGAGGTCAGATTTGTCACCAGGATGATGAATCAGGTTTAGAGGCTACACGTATCAATTAGTTACATTCATGAAATATCCGAAACGGACCTTATACTACATGCCCACATATATTCTTTGTAAAATGAGTTTTTAAATAATTAAATGAACCAAAAAATATCAAATGCAATGTAAAAAAGTTTTAATCGAACAAGAGCATTTTCTTCCCTTGAATATTGTGTTGTAGACTATTGTAAATACTTAAGCAGCAGAACAAGCTTTAAGACATCCATTTTAAATCCTACAATATATTCTAACTTCCTAACATTTGCCAAGAGAAATTATAAAAGACAGAACACGAAGTTCTTTTAAATTACAAAAGACCATCTAACTATATTTACTGCAAAATAATCCAGTTTTTTTACAGCTCATTCAAATAAAATGAGCCAGGAAAAGATAATTAGCTCATGCAAGTTCTTCATGTACCTTGACACATATTAAACCTTTAAACAAAGAAGAAAGAAATAAGATGTAATTGTTTATGGACAGTACTTGATCTCTATTGGCGTCTCACTTCTGGACTCCAGCAAGCTATCCATCACTGAGAAGTATGAATGAAAGGAAACATCAGTGAAATCACGTACTATGGTGCATCCCCCCAAAATGGTGTCCCAAGTACCATCCTGCAGATGTAAGATTGAAAACTTTAAATGTTTCCATCTTCCAATATAGAAAGAAGTGAGCCAGAAAAGGAACCAAAAAAAGGAAGAGAAATTAATAAGAAAAAGAGGTTCTTTGCGTTGCTCAAAATGGATTGGTCTCAAGTAACCACATATTTATTGCCACATGGCAGGTCAAACACGATTAAAATTTAGAACACAGGTAGAACTGAACATCCTCAGTTCACATGTCAAGTTTCAGTCCAAACAGAATTAACAAAACAATCACAAGATAGAAATATGAAAAATCCATGACTGGGTAGTTTACGTGAGATGAGAATACACGGACAGCTAAAAAATACATGGGAAAGGCAAATGATTGAAATTTGACATGTGGAAATTTCGCAATATTTTCTATATATCCAATATTAAGAATTTCCATGTCACCTTCTAATAGGAAATACTATCTGTGTAGACCATGGATATCAATCAGGTCTAACAGACCAAGAAATCTTTTGAATATTGTCTATCCAACATTGATTTTTATTTTGATTTGGTTTAATCACTAGAGAATGTCATAATATAAAAACATGAAATTACCTTGAAACAACTTACGAACTTGTTTTCCACACCTTCAGCTATAGCCTCAAATGTTGCCATCAAAGGCCAAAAGAACCCATACCCGAAACCTGTAAGCATGCTTCCTAGTATACCGATGAGTAGCCATAAACTTAATGGGATGATAAATATTAGAAGCAATAAGAATTTCATAAATATACCGAATTTCCTCGTTCTGCTCAGAATCAAACAATGAAAAAAAAAAAGAGGAATTGTCAGATATCATCTTCTTTTCCACAAACTACTAAACGAAAGAAAGAAACTGAAAAAAAAAAAAAAAAAAAAAGAATTTGGAAAGAAACAAAAATTACTTGTTGACAATTTTTTCACTGTTTGTAAAATATAAATATGCCAGGAAATGTGTCCCATAATCTTGCATTTTAGAACAAAGCCAAAGTTTGGGGAAAATTGTCCTCCCAATTTGGAGTAAATTTTATGAAACCAAAATCTAGGAAATAAGCTGACCAAAAAAAACATTTTCAACATTCGTTCCCCCACCCAAATTTATAGGGAAAAACAAGAAATTCAATTTTCAAGGAATTAAGTGGAACCAAACAAGGACTACGAAAAGAATCACAGAAATTCCAAAAACACTTACTTTCCTATACAGTAGTAAGTCCAAATCGCATGTAGAGGCCATAACCCAATAATAACTGCAGAATTTCCAAACGATACCAAAAGGAACACAAACGGGCCAACAAGAGCCGCTGCGTATTTTATTGGATTGGTCAAATCAGAGAACAACAACAACAACAACAAACGATAGGTGTAAATAGGGTACAGAAAATGAAATGGAGAAAAAGGAAGAACCTTTTATAATTCCAAGAGTTATCAAAAGCACAAAAATGGGGAAGAAGGCGAGGAAGTTCCATAGATGACCACGAAACCTTTTACGAGTTTCCATCTTCAGAATCTTTTGTTCCCTTATTTCCAACTTTGACTTCACTGCAAATCGTTGAAGATGAAGAAATGTTCAAGGACATAGGGACGCAACTCCCTGCATTTTCCAACGACTGAAATTCACTAGTAGTGTTCAAATATATTTCTGTTGAGATATAAGAAGGTAAAGAAGATTAGGGTTTTGAGGATTATGGAGAACGTAAACGAACCTGGCTACAGAATCATAGAAGAGCACTGGGAGCTCAACAAGTAAGTGTTGCATGGGGGAAAACAAAATAAAATAAAATAAAATAAAAAAATGTTTGTTCTTCGTTCAGATACGGAGGCAAGGCAATGCCTACATTTGGAAGCAAAGAATTTTGTTCCCTTATCTTCTTCTCTGCCTGCCATTCATCTGGACATTCTGCGGTGCCTTCCAACTTTTCCAAGCAAACCCTATTGTTTTTGCCCTTTTTTCTGTCTGAAGCTTTTGTCTTGGTTTGCTGTTAAACAATTTGAAAAATGAGTGACAGAGGAATCAGAATAGAAGAAACTTTTTTCCAAGCAAACCCTTTTTTTTCATGGACACTGCTTTGCTTCGCTTCTGCTTCTGCTTCTGCTTCTGCTTCTGGCTAAAGAAGAAACTTTCTATTTTTTGCGCGTATCCACATGGATTCAAGGTTTTAAAACTCGGATCGGTCTCAACTGATACCGACATGGATCAAATCGGTATCGGATTAGATCCGACAGATTTACCCTTTTCTTTAAAAAATTTAGATTTCTAACCATTTTGCCCTTTTAACTTATCAGTGGACAGATATGAATTGGATCGGATAAGTATTGGATCGGCATCAGAGGAATCCAATCAGGCGATCTTCACTTAAGATCTGATTTTTAAAACTATACTCCTATTGAAATCTGTACAAGCACAATGCCAACTAATTGGGATCTCTATCCAACAGTGCCCTCATGTCCACTCCAAACCACCTCTTCCTTTGGATCTCCCTCCGTAGCTTTTCTATGGAAAATGTTGTATGTATTTCAATTATGTTAAAAGAAAGCATTCACTTGAAAATATTCATACCAATTACAATTTTGTAGATATCTTCACCAAACCGATCACTATGACGAAGTTCAAGCTTTCGTTGGACATGATTAATGTTACAACTGAGAGTGAGGGTTGCACCAATTTAATGCCGAATTGCAATTCCATACCTTTCTAGATATGGGGATGAAGACATTTACAAACTATCTTCATGGGAGCTTTACAGAATCCAAGTCAAGGTGGAGATTGTTGAGAATTGATGCCTTATAATCTGGGGATTGTGTTGTGGGCTGTGTTGCTGCTAAGAATCTGGACAAGGTTGAACGTCGGCGCTGCAAAATCATAAAAGGCAGAGGCCTGGAGGTGGCTCCAGAATTAGTCATTCGACGCCCAAGTTAGAGACCCGCACAACAAAATTCAGAGAGTAATGGTGAGTCAGTGAACTTACCTTCAACTTCCTTTTGGGCTCCTTCTCATAGAGTTGAGTCCCGTAGAGTCCTACTAGGAAACGTCCTTCTGCTCTTGATGAACTTGGGGCGGATGGGGAGGACTCCATCCTTTATGTTTTTCTTCCTTCGTGGGGAATATTCTTTTTTCGGGTATTATCCCCCTTTAGGTAGATAGAGCCCTATTACGACTCTGCTACCCGAAGAGGACTCCAGTCTCATTATTATCCTGGTATCCAAAGTTCGTGGTTAGATGTGGCGTTCTGGATATCCCCTATAATTACGTGCCACGTGTCCATATTTTACTGGGCGGTTAATTTAAACGTATCAGAAGCCCCCTTACTGCCTCTAAAAAGTCCTTCTAAAGGGAGTAACAACGCTTTTATTCTGGTCTTCATCTTTTTTTTTTTTTTTTGGTCCTTCGGCCTTCTTCATTCGCCTTTGTCTTGGATCCTTCAGCCTAGGGTGCTTGACCCTAGCCTGAGCCCCTAACCGAGGAAGGACCCTTCGTTCAGGTCTGCTCAACGTTGGTTTGAACCCCCAAATCGAGGGAGGACCCTTTGGTTAGTTTTGCTCGGCCTTGGCCTGAGTCCCCAACTGAGGGTGGACCCTTCAGTCAGGTCTGCTTGGCCTTGACTTGAGCCCCCAATTTAGGGAGGTCCTTTCGGTCAGGTCCGCTCGGCCTTGGCCTGAGCCCCCAACCAAAGGTGGACCCTTAGGTCAGGTCTACTCGGCCTTGGCCTGAGCCCCCAACCAAGAGAGATAAAGCAGAAGGTTATACCTTTCCTTTAACTTCACTCGTGTGTTTGACTAGAGTGGGCCTCAGGAATCCCACCTAATGATGTGTCATTGTCATTAATGCTCTAGGGTAGTCGGACTGCCGCCCCTTTGTTTATAAAAGGGGGCCTTCCCCTCCATTTTTTGGCACTTTTCTCTCTAGTTTCATAGAGCTATTGCCTTCGGCTGTCCCTCTTCTTATCATCCTTCAGTTTTCCAACTTGTTTCCTTCGGTTTCATAAGTAAGTGTCATGCATTCCTTAGGTAGTGGTATTTAATCCTCCGAACGGATGATGTCTAACCGTACGGGTCGCAGTCTTGGGGGCATTCAAGGGATGTCTTTGGATTCGTCCCCTGACTCTCCCTCCTCATGGGATTCTTCTTCCATTGCCACCCCTTGAGATTCTAAAGGTGGTTCGACCAATGAGGACTTTAGGGAGAGGGTTTTTGAATCCAGAGCCCAGAATAATGATGCAATGGAGGTAGAGGCCAGGGACATCGCATCTACCATGACCAAGGCCGAACTTCGGGAGTTGAGGGCCTCCTGTGGGATCCCTAATACGTTTGTCCTTCGGGTCCCAAAGCCTATAGATAGGGCTAGTTATGGGAACCTCAGGGAACTATGTTTCTACAAAGAGGCCTTCAAAGCTGGCCTTCGGCTCCCCCCTTTCACCCCTTCTTCACTCTAGTGTTTCAGCACTATGGGATTTGCCCCACTCAGCTGACTATGAATGGGTGGTGACAGATCCTTAGTTTCATCGCCTTCTTCTCTCGGGTTCGGAGGCCCCTCTCCCTTCCTCTCTTTGTCAAATGTCTCTTCCTCCATGCTAGCAAGGGGGACTTGGGCTAGTACTACTTCAGCCCTCGGAAGGACATCAAGCTACTGAAGGGGTATCCTTTGTCGATCCACTGTTGGAAGTTTAAGTACTTTGTGAGGTCATCGGAGGGGTTTCCCTTTGGTACCTTCTAGGACCTCCCAGACTTGAAGACAGTGAACTTCGTGCCTTCCCTCTTCGGGACAGATGCAAAGTCATTAGAGATGGCTAAGAATAAAGTACGATGTCCCCCTATCGAGTTCGATAGCCTCCAAATGGACATTGTCCTATTCAGATTTAGGCTTAGCCCGGGTGAGTCCTAGGCCTACCCGAATTTGTTATTTCTTCGGTTGTTCGTCTTTCGTACTGACTTATATTGCTTCCATTGTAGTACAACTCACTAGGGCTGAGATCAAGGTGGCGACAGCCAAAAGGCAAGCCAAGGAGAAGGAGGAGCAGCTCCAGAGGTAGTAAGAGAAGAAGAAGACAAGAGGAGGGCTCTGACCTCCGAACCTCCTGCGAAGAAGAATAAGGCTAAGGTTGATGACCCTACCTCCGATGCTATCCAGGCCCTTGCCACTCCGAGTCTCAGTGTGTCGACTCCAACCGTGGTTCCCACTAAGGCCAACTACCGATGCCCCAGAGTGACCCATTGTCGAATCATGGTCGGATTCATTCTGAGGTGGTTTGTTAAGGAGGATGACTCCTATGCCATTGGGCGAGCAACACGGGAGCTAGTGTAGAAAGGCAGGCTTTTGAAGGACGCCACTGACATCCAGGACCAGGGGCCTCGGCTATGGTACCTAGTACCTGCATCTTTATGGCAGGGGTAATCCTTCGTCCTTCTTACTTTATCCTTTTCTTTTCTTTTTTGTTTCTTTAAAAAATGACTAAGTGTGGGCATATTTCATAGGCCAACAATCACGTCGCCCAACTTACCATCCGTGCCAAGGCTTTGGCTAGAGACCTCGAGTAGTCTGAACGTGAGTGGTTGACCATCAATAATGAGCGCACCGTCCTTAAGAAGGTGGAGCACCTGGAGATTGAGCTCGATTGGGCTCGTCGAGAGTACGAACGTAAGTTGTCGGAGCTGAAAGTGCAAGTTACGAAAAAGCTTTAGGACGTCGAGGCCCAAGGGGTTGAGAGGTACAGGTAGGAGGTGACCTGTGTAGCTGCCCTGGGATACATCATGGGGGCCACCGTGGTTCGAGATTGGATACTCAAGCACCACCCAGAAATCTCTTTCGAAGGAAATGGTCTTATCTTCGAAAATGAGGGAGGTGAGCTGGCTCTAGTTATTACTGATGTAGTAGTTGACGAGGAAGGCAGCGACGGGGATGGGTTCATTAGACTCATGAAGTCCATCCTACCCCTGACCATGGTAGCTCCAACCGAGATGTCCCTGTCTATGCTGACGAAGAGACCAACCTGTCAGCTGAAGTTTTGTGAGGGTCCCTCCTTTTTGTAGCCATCATAATGTTTTTTTCACCCTTTGGGCCTCTTTTGTTATGTAACTAAGGCCATCGGCCTTCTTCTTGTACTTTCCCGTTTAGGGCTTCTATTTTAAATAAAGGATCCTTTGTGTTTCAACTTCTCTCGCTCCTTTAGTGTTTTTTTTTTTATGATCAAGTCTTCACTCAAATTCCGAAGGTAAACACTTAGTGTATTTCACATGTTGATCTTGTCTTCACCCAAAAGCCGAAGGCAAACACTTAGTGTATTTCACAAGTTGACCGCCCCTTGACTTGGTATCTGACAGTCGAAGCCCGAAGGCCAATACTTGGTTAGTATTTTCTTCTTAGAGAAGCTTTTGACTGAAGCCCAAAGGCCAATACTTGGTTAGTATTTGGGCCTTATAAATGGGGGTGCTCACCGTTGGGTTAATTGTTTGAGGTTGTGCCTTCAATCAAGTTGGCTTGCTTCGGCTCCGAGCTTTCAGCTGGGGGTAGGTCCTTTGGTCAGGTTTGCTTGATGTTGGTTAGAGCCCCTAACCACGGGATGACCCTTCGGTCAGGTTTGCTCAGCCTTAGCCTGAGCCCCCAACCGAGGGTAGGTCTTTCGGTCAAGTCTTCTCGGCCTTAGCCTGATCCCCCAATCGAGGGAAGACCCTTCCGTTGATGCCTTTGGATTTTTGGTTCTTTGAATAGTGTATTGTCATATGAGACTAGTTTGCTGTGAATCAGATTTTTATAAAATCCTCTGAAAGATTCGGGGAAGAAGAACTACAAACTCTAAAATTGGAAGTCCTACTCCCGAAAAATGATAAAGTACTGAATGAAAAAAATGCTGAAACTAAAAATGCTACAACAACTGATAGAATTTCCTCAAATTTTTTGAATTCCATGATCGGGGAACCCTCTCTCCCCCCATAGTCTCCAGGTGATAAGAGTTAGGTCGTATCACCCTAGAGACTCTATAGGGTCCTACCCAGTTGGGTGCCAGTTTTCCTTGGTTCCTCGGGTCTGATATTTTTGCTCTTTGCAATACGAGGTCTCCGACCTTGAACTCACTCCTTTGCACTTTGGAGTTGTAATGCCTTTGCTTCTTTCTACTGGTAAGCTGCGATTCTTTCCTGCGAGCCTTCCTGTACCTCATACAGTAGGTCTAAGTTTTTTCGAAGGCCTTTATTATTTAAGCCTTCAACATAATATTGGACCCTGTGGGTCATGACTCCAATCTCCACCGGGAGTACAACTTCTGTGCGCAAGTTAGAGTGAAAGGAGTCTCTCCCATTGCTTACCTTTCTGTTGTTAGGTATGCCCAAAGGATGTTGTGCAGTTCATCTACACATAGCCCCTTGGCATCGTCTAGCCTCTTTTTATTCCCTGTAGCAGTGTCTGATTTGTCACCTCTATTAGCCCATTAGGTGGGGGTAATCGACAGATGTCTTTCTGTGCTCAATGTTGAGGGCTTCACAGAATGCTCCGAAAGTAGGGTTTACGAATTGAGTCCCATTGTCAGTTACTACCACTCTGTGTATTCCAAACCAATAGACCAATGCTCTTTGGAAAAAGTCCTAGATGTTCTTCTCCGTTATTGTGGCTAATGCTTCTGCCTCTGCCCATTTTGTGAAGTATTCGACTGTTACCACTACGAACTTCCTCTGTCATGTCGCTAGTGGGAATGACCCCAAGTTGTCCATTCCCCACATAGTGAAGGATACTGGGATGGATAAGGGAGACAGTTCGGTGGAGTGTTGTCGAGGCACTGGTGCATACATCTGGCATCTCAAACACTTCTTGACTAATTCTTTGGTGTCTTTCCTCATTGTTGGCCAGAAGAGGCCTTGTCACAACACCTTATGGGCCAAGGCCCGGGCACCTAAGTGTTGCCCATAGATTCCTTCATGCACCCCCTTGAATACGTATTCTGCATTGGTGGGGTCAAGGTACTTGAGGTAGGGCATTGTGAACCCTATCTTGTATAATGGCTCGCCATCTAACAAAAAGTGTGCCGACCTGACTCGTACTTTCCTTAACTACTCTTTATCATTCGGGAGTATTCTTTCTTTCAAATACCTTACTATGGGGTCCTTCCAGCAGGGGTTGCCTTATTCTATGGGTAGCATCACTTGGCAGTCTTTGGTGCTTGGTCGGGATAGCACTTCGAAGTACACTGAGTGCCCTAGTTCTGCGAAGTTCAAAGTTGCCAATTGCGACAGTGCATTCGCGCTAGCGTTCTCCACACATGGTACCAATTTCACCTCAAACTTCTAAAAGTTTGTCACCTTTTCTTGTACCTTCCTCAAGTATTCTACCATCCTATGCTCTTTTGCTTCATAGTTGCCATTGACCTGTCGTACTATAAGCTGCGAGTCATTGTGCACTACTAACCTTCGCACCATGAGTGCTTGCGCCAGATTTATTTTTGCTATTAGAGCCTCGTGCTCTACTTCATTTTTGGAGGCACTGAAGTTGAACTGTAAGGCGTACTCTACTTTAAATCCTTCGGGGCTGATAAGTATGATTCTGGCTCCATTCCTTATCCTGTTAGAGGCACCATCTATGTACAGTGTCCAAGACATGTCATCCCTAATCTCGGCCAGCTCCTGTTCTTCTTTGATCTGTGTCCAAGCTATGAAATCAGCTAGGGCTTAAGCTTTTATCGCACTCCTTGGTTTGTACTGGATGTCAAACTCCGCTAACTCTATGGCCTAGTTGACAAGTCGACCAAACACATTCGGCTTCTGCAGTATCTTCTTCAGGGGTTAGTCCACGAGCACACAGATCATGTGCAACTAGAAGTAGGGTCTTAGCTTCCTCGCTGCTATCACAAGTGCATATGCTACTTTCTCCATCTTTTTATATCTTGTTTCACTATCTAGTAAGGTTCGGCTAACGACAGACACTGCCAAGTATAATTGTAGGATGTCCCCTATCTCCGGGTTCGTGAGTAGTGGTGCTGTCTTTTGGTACTCTTTTAGATGCTCAAAATACTTTTCACACTCTTCTATCCATTCAAACTTCTTTGATCCCTTTAAGGCTTTGAAGAACAGGAGGCACTTGTCGGCTGACCGAGACATGAAGTGGCCCAATGCGGCAACTCTCCCTATCAGCTCTTGTACTTCTTTCACAATCCACAGGGATGTCATCTCTTGGATGGCTCGTATTTTCATTGAATTTTCTTCGATCCCTCTTTTCGACACGATGAATCCCAGGAACTTTCCTGATGTGACACCGAAGCTGCACTTTGTATGGTTCAACTTCATGTCGTACTCCCTCAGCACTTTGAATGCTTGTTCTAGGTCTTGAATGTGGTGTTCAACTTTCAAGCTTTTGACCAATGTATCATCTACAGATACCTCTATGGTCTTGCGATCATCTCCTTGAAGATCGTGTTCACTAGTCTTTGATAGGTGGCCCCTGTATTTTTCATCCCAAAGGGCATTACCTCATAGCAGTACAACCCACCCTCATTAATGAAGGAGGTCTTCGGGACATCGACCTTGCTCATTTTAATTTGGTTGTATCCCAAATAGGCATCTATAAAGCTCAATATCTCGTGCCCTAACGTAGCATCGATTAGGAGGTCTACCTTCGGGAGGGGGTAGCTATTCTTTGGGTAGGATTTGTTTAAATCCGTGAAGTCTATACATATCCTCCACTTCCCATTCGCCTTCGAAAGCATCATCACATTGGAAATCCACTGGGGGTACCAAATCTCCCAAATTAACTTAGCTTGTCTACCTCTTCATTTATCTTCTGCTGCCTTTCAGGGGCAAGGTCCTTTTCTTTTGTTGTATAGGTATCTTCGTTGGATCAACACTTAGTTGATGCTCTATTACCTCTCAGCCTATTCCCGTATGTCCGAGGTTGTCAAGGTGAAGACGTCTGAGTTAGCTTGGAGAAATGATATGACCTCGTCCCATTGCTCTTCTTGCATTAACGCCCTAACCTGAACCTGACAGGTGGTGTCCCCCTCTTCAATATCAACTTGGACAAGGTCCTTAGCTGGTTCCCCTCTTCAGGGGTCAGATTCATCTGTAGGTTCTTTATCAGTAGCACTTTGCCAGTTTTCTCTTTTCCCCATAGTGTGGTAGCATAACACTTTCGGGACACTTCTTGATCGACTCTGCATTCCCCGATTCCATTTTTTGTCAGGAATTTCATCTTGAGATGGGGCATGGAAACTATGGCCTTCAGCAGGTTGAAGCAAATCCTTTCGAGTATGGTGTTGTATGCAGAGGTAATGTCGACCACTAAGAAGTTTATCATCAATGAAGCTTGGCGATCCCTGGTACCTGCTCTTACTAGTAGCTTGATTGAGCCTTTGACTTTAACCGAAGCCCTTGAGAACCCTTAGAAAGGGTATTCAACCTTCTTCAACTTTTCTCTGCTTAGGTCCATTTTTTGATAAGCTTCGAGGAATAGGATATCAGCTGAACTGTCGTTATCCACTAGGATCCTCTTCACCTTGTAATCGGCGATCGTCATGCTTATCACCAGGGCATCATCATGGGGTGTTTGCTCTTTTCCTTCTTATTCAACCATTTGGTCACATGTACTCTTCTGGCATAGGCCTTAGCCTTTTGGACCGAGAGGAAACTTTCTCCTACAACTAGTCCTCCATTGATTATAGCTATAACCCTGGTTATACTATTCTGGTCGTTTTGGGGGCGAGGGTTGGTCCTCTCAGGTGTCCGGGCTCTTTACCACTCCTGATTGTCTCTACGGTTTGGTTCCCCCCTTTCATGATGACCCCTTCTCTCTCCTTGGCAATTGTCTCTACGATCATTACTGTCTTAGGCATCTTCTTTCTCTCGGTCTACAAACCGACTTAGGTATCCTCTTAGGATCATACTTTTATCTCTCCCTTCAAGTGCTAGCAATCTTCGATGTCGTGGCCATGATCCCTGTGGATGTGGCAGTATTTGTCCATGTTGCGCCTCTCAGGGTGTCACCCTATCTTTCCTAGCCACTTTAGTACTTTGGCGTTTGAGGAATCCTTTATTTGCGTTAATTCATCAGTTCTCTTTCTGTTGAGAGGGGCATACCTTTTAAACTTTTTCGGGGGACTAGGTGCACACTTGCGCTTTGACCGCTGCCTCTTCCCTTCTGAAACTCTATTCTCCTATAATGAGGTTCACTTTTTTCTGGTATTTTCTTCATCTTCCTCATCAACCTCTAGGGTTTCTTTCATGTGGATATACCTTTCACATCGGGCTTCCAGCTGGGCCAGGTTTCTCGGTGCACGCTTTGCCAGGGATCTTTTGAGTTCTTTATCTTTGACTTCTGCTAAGAGGGCTATAAACTCTTCTTTCACATCTAAGCCTCTGATCTCAAGTTGTAATTTATGGAAGTGTTTCATATAATCCCACAGTGACTCTTTGGATTGTTGCTTGATGCTCAACAAATTGTAGGTCATCTTCTAGAGAGGTTGGTTACTAGAGAAACCCTTCACAAAGGTGTGGCTCAACTCGTTAAAGTTATGAATCGACTTCGACGGCAAATGATTGTACCATAGTCTTGCGGCTGCTCTGAACATTAGGGGTAAAGCACAACACATAATGTTCTCTGAGACTTGATGAAATTGCATTGTGACCTTGAAGCCTTCCAGATGATCGAAGGGGTCTCCCGTTCCATCGTAAGGGTCTTACTTTGGTAAACGAAACCCGACAGGGAGTGGTTCTCTCATGACTTCCTCAGCTAAAGTCATATCATTAGTGAGATCCGACTTATATGTTCTGCTTGGTGGTCTGCCACTTTTCAGATTTTTTCTTTCAAGTCGAGGATCATCTACTTCAAACCTTGATCTTCGGCCCTTTGATCGACCTTCTAACGTGGCTCTTCATGCCTCACTCCTGTGATGCATCCCGCCTCTTCTCTAGGTGGGGGCTTCTCCCTTGCTACTCAACTCCGAGGGTTTCTGCCAGATCTTACCGGCCTCAAGCTACTTCGGGCTTCATCTCAGACTCGTTTCAGCTAGATGCTGGGATCTATTGATGTTCCATTAGTCCTTTGATTGACAACCTTGGAGAGTTCCTGCATCGTGTCATCCAATCAGTCGTATTTCTCTTAAAGCTCATTGAAATGATATTTAGTTATATATTCTTGCCCTCCAATTGGAGCAGGTGGACGGTTAGACTCCCTCCATGTCTGGCCTCCAGCCGAACGATTGTCACTTGAGAGACCTTCTCATTGTTCTCCACCTTCAGCGGTCATAGGTGGCCAAGGTTCCAAAGGCTCCCCTGCATTCATATCCCGATTCGGTACTGCTTTGGGTACTGCTTTTGTTTTCTTATGAGTGTAAGTTTTCTTCACCATTACTCTGTCGTTCACACGGACGGTGCCAATCTGTTGCTACTGAGAATCTGTAGAAGGCTGAACGTTGGTCCTACATGGTCACAGAAGGCTGGGGCCCGGAGGTGGCTATGGGATTAGTCCTCTGACGCCCAAGCTAGAGACCCACGCAACAGAATTCAGAGCGTAATGGTGAGTCAGTGAACTTATCTTCAGCTTCCTTCTAGGCTCCTTCTTATAGAGTCGGGTCCCGTAGAATCCTACTAGGAAATGTCATTTTGCTCTTGATGAACTTGGGGCTGTTGGGGAGGACGCCATCCTTCATATTTTCCTTCCTTCGTGGGGAATATTCCTTTTTCAAGTATTATCCCCATTCAGGTAGATAGAGTTTTATTACTACTTTGCTACCCGAAGAGGACTCTAGTCTCCTTGTTATCCTAGTATCCGAAGTTCAAGGTTAGATGTGGTGTTCTGGATATCCCCTGTAACTGGGTGCCATGTGTCCATATCTTACTGGGTGGTTAATTTTTGAGCGTATCAGGATGCCTTCGAAATGCTATTAAAAGCCCGTAGGGCTTGAGGCTCAGGGTTAATTTGGGAAATTTAGTATTTTTTTACTTGTTTCCTTTTAAATAGTTGAATTGGGGAGGGTTATTAGTAGGAATTATTTGTAAAGACACAAAAGCATGAGGAACATACTGTTTAATCCTTTCTCCATTGTTTTTTAAAATTATTCTCATCTCTATCATGGATTTTAGTTTCTAGAAACTCTACATAGAGAGATAATTTTAATGCATTAAGGAACACAAGCCTAGTTGACCTTTCACTATTGTAGTTTGTTGTACACACAATAAACTACAATAGTGAAATGTGATAGTTGGTGTTAATTGTAGAATCTCGTGAACCATCAAGTCTATGAAAGCAAGTTGCGGCCTAGGCCGAGGGCTGAGGGAACACCTGCCTGGGCATCACACATTGTTTCAAAATATATATATATATATATATATTTAAAACCCCAAGGGAGTAGTGAAGTTGGCAAGGGTTCTTCGCCTTAGGAAGTGTGTGGTTGTGTGTTCAATTCCTCTCACCTTTTTGGGGCCAATATGGTGAATACAGTTCAACAATCTGCAGCACTGGCAACAGCTTTTTCTCCCAAGCCATTTGTGATACAAACAAATTCTCCGGCCCAAAAGGCCCCCGACCAAAAAGGCAGTTCATAGATCTGGGAATGCCATTGGCCATAGTGTACAAAAAGTTGAAGAAGCAAGACTTTTTAGGGACGATTGCTCCTAGGGTCATCAGCAATTCCCCACCACCTTGGTATAAGGACAATGCGTTTTGTTCCTACCACATTCAAAAGGGTCACACTACGGACCGATGCATTGACCTATTGCATGCAATCCAAGACTTAGTGGACAATGGGACCACTGAGGTAAAACTCAAGCAAACACCTAATGTCACCACTAATCCACTCCTGGACTATGGGACGATTAATATTATGGCCAATGAATCCCAAGATTTTGATCCTCGTTTCTTTGATCCAACCCATCTCATCAGGAATACTAAAAAATTTCATCTCCGCAGAATACATGAATGGAGAAAAAAGTTGTTGTTTAGACGAAGATTCCCTTTCCCTCCAAAAATCATAAGTCATATCATTGGTTTTCTTTAAGAAGCTAGTAAAAGAGAATGCAATTCCAGACAAGAGGTAAGGTACATTTATTATGCCAACATGTATTTCACCTATCCCATGGCAAGTGATCGCGGAGGGGCCTACACTAGCCAGATGCATGCTTTGGAAGAAGAGATGCAAGAGGGCAATCTGACTCAGCTCATTTGGCAAGGGCCAGGAAGGGCCTCATTGATTTCCACATATACAAAAGAGTCATGGGCAACAGGACACTAATTGCAGAGGATGAATCTAATGGGGTCCTTAAGACAAAAGCCGCATATGAGGGAGTATCAAAAATCATTGTGATGGGACGATCACCCACTTACCCTCCATCTCGACTGCCAAGTCCTCCACCTCCTTAACCTCCCTATCCATAGTCTGAGGTCCCCACATTCCACAAGTCATCATATTTTATTACCTCACTAATGTATGATTCGCCATATCATCCTTCTTTACCACCACCATCGTCATCCCCTCCATACCACCCGAGGTCATACCCATCATCCCCTTCATATCACCAGGGGTCATCTCCTTCGTATCACTCCTCTCTCCATCACAATGTCCCAATTCCCACATCTCATCTCCTTCATATCATCCCACGTCATATCCCTTATCACCACCATATTGTCCTAATTCCCAATCATCATGTGACTTAGGGGTGGTGGATGATCCTCCTTTCTATGACTTGGAAAAAGGGTGGATAGACAGATACAATTGGAATAATTTCTTCACATTACCCGAGTCCTTAGATGCGACATCTTCAACCGGATCAATAAATGTGATAGAAGGAGAAAGCTCAGGAATGGACCCCACCCCTTTGATTCATCCGACTAAGCCTCAGGGGAATGACTCATCAGTCAAAGTTATCGAAGAAGTTACAAAGGATTTTCTCAGGGCGATAATGGCATTAATAGCCGATGAACAGGTCAAGGATCATTCATTTCTAATCCATATGGGCAGCGAGATTGAAGAAGAAGAATCTGACAATGTCATTAATGAACTCTAAGGGTACGATGTAGGATCCAACCCTATGGAGGTAATTCATTCTGAAGCAGATATAACCCATTTACAGACCCCACTGATGCCATTCATTCAGCATTTCCCATCTGGATAGAGGGTGAATGTTCAAACTCGGATGAAGACCTTAATGAAAATGAAGATGAAGATGGCTTCAAAGAAGAATTTGAAACAATACTTATGATACATCTAAACTTTGTGGAATGAAGTGAGAACATGGATTGACTATTGAGCATGATGTCATATCACTTGCATGAAATCGAACAGATGTTGGGTACATTGTTATCATGCACAGAGCGATTAGAACTCCTCAGAGAAGGAAGAAGAGGAGATGTCTTGGAAAAAGAACTCCATCGACTCTTTAATGTCATAGAAGTAGTAAGGGCACACGCTCTTAACATTTGCAGAGGTCCTCCCACTCCAACTCCAAGTGGGGAGGGAGAACTAGAAGAGTACCCAAAAGAGAAAGCAACCCCATGGTCGAAATTTTCACCATCACTGATAGCGTCGCTAAAGGAAATCAGTATACCATAGAGATCATCGTCAAGAGCCGAGCATGATGGAAACCCAGATTGGAAAGGAGTTTAAGAAAAAGTGACTGGCGGTTGAACAATCAAATGCCAAAGGGGCAGGCAATAGTAGCTCGCAGGTGGAACTGGAAAACCCAGTGCTAAACCAACTCAAAAAGGTTCAGGCCAACATTCTAATTTAGGGATTATTGATGGCTTCACCCTTACTCCATGATGACATACTCAAGTCCCTCGCCAATGTACATGTGCCCATTGAAATTGATCCTACACAACTTTCATAGATAGTAGGGGCCACATATGCAGTGTAATATCTAATGTTCTCCGATTCCGAATTGCTCAATAGGGGGGCCATGCACAACAAGGATCTACATGTAACTATAGAATGCAACAACAAAATAGTCCCCCAATTCCTAACAGACAATGGGTCAAACTTGAATGTGTTACCTTTGAGGTTTGCTTCAAGTATGAGTTTGAATTTGGAAAAGATGAGGCCATCGAATGACGCGGTGTGAGCTTATGATAGTTCAGGAGGAAGTTTTGGAAATTTTCATTGCAACCATGTAGATTGGACCGATGAGGTTCTATATTGAAATTCAAATAATAGATATCCTAGCTTCTTTCAACATGCTTTTGAGAAGACCATGGTTTCATAAGGAAAAAGCAGTATCATCCACTCTGCACTAGAAAGTGAAGTTCATACACAAAGGGAAGGTGATAACCATTTCAACGGACCCCGAATTATTACAAACTTTAGCTAATATTGAAAAAGGGGAAGGTCAGGCGAAGGAAGTAATGATCAAAGGTTTTGAGATAGAAAAACATGTGCTTTCCTTGCCAAAGAAGCAGTTAAAGAAAATATTTTGGCAAATTATGAGGCAATCTGGAGTCCCTCGATTTGTCACCTGATGAAGAATATACAGTATTTCCCAAGGATGGGACTCGGTAAATATCACCAAGGTGTATCCACGCTCCCAAATGTTGTTGAGAACAGGGGCAGAGGAGGATTGGGACATGTTCCCCAATGATGAGATGAGGAAGAGGGCCGTAAAAAGGAAGGTGGCCACAAGGTGCTAAAAATGACCCAAAGAATAGTGGCATCATATTACCGCACTCTTAATGGATATTTCATTAGGGAAGGGGAAGATTTCCCATTTTGTGGAAATGCTGAGCCATGGTTTGATGAAACCCCTGCTAAGATGCAGCCACATTGTGAGGTCTTCTTCTAGGATGAGTTTGACTGGGTCACTCATGAATTGGAACAACTCCAGCTCAAGGATGATGACAAAGAAAGTCACATCATCAGGATATCTTAAGTATTGATGATTGGAAGTGAGGAATCCTTTCTCAGCCCAACCACTTTAATCCAACCTAAGGAAACAAAAAATCCTTGGATTCTTCTAAAGAGAGAGTGGGATAAGAAGGTGAAGCTTGTCTGGTGCTTACAGCTGCCCAAAGATATGAAAAATCATATTTGCTCATTCCTCCAAGAAATGTGTGCAAAAGAACTCCATGATCTCTGACCCAGGCCTTTCCGTGAGAAGAGCACGTATGCTTGAGAGAAGAGTGAGGAGAATGATGGTCTGCTTGCATTGCACTAGGATCAATTGTAGTGGGAAAGCCCAAGGTGGTAGGAAAAGGTGTGATCAAGGAATGGGAATGGATTTAAATAGTTGGCTGGAGAAGCTTGACTTCATTCCAAATGGGTTAAGCGACTTTAGGAGAGATGAGCCTCTAAAAAATTTGGATTTCGAGAGCATGAGATTGACCAGTTCGCCTTTGTGACCAAGCATCCTTAAGTGGAAAGAAGCAACTATGGCACTGTGGAAGATATTGCAGTGGTCATTGTCGAAGGTGAAGATTGTCCACTACCACACTTACTAATTCACTAGGCCGGTGAACCACTCCTAAACTTGATAGGCCTTGGAGACAACTTTAAGTTTATTAATGCTCTAAAGTCAACTGGTCCAAATATCACTGATGAAAGGACCAAGTCTTTTATCGAGTCTATTATTGAGTCATATACTGTTGATCATATTCTTGTATTCCTTTCAATGAAAATTCAAAGTTTATGTATGTTATGTGATTCCTCACTAGGTCATTAGAGGCACTAAGGGCAGTTGGGATACTTACCTAGCCAGTAATGCGTACACAGTGAACATGGTTTCACCTAATTTGGCATATATTCATTGAGCTAATTTGGAACGAAGACAGAGTCTCAAGGTCCCACACACATCTGACCTCAGGACCCAGACTTGGTGACTGCATGGTGAACATAATTGGGGTCACTGGTAGGTCACTTTGCTGACCACTAGCAAGCCGATGGTGCTACCCAGGAAAATTCAGCATTTTCCTTTGTTGGGCCCATAGCCCTACACCCCTTACCCTCTTACTCACCATATGTGTGGAGTTCTTAGTGCTGATCAGGTTGCACCTAATATGTCAATACTTGGTGGGACCCATCTCAAGTTATTAGCATTTAAACGGAAAAATGGGTTTGTATGTGTTCAGCCAAAAAAGCCCTAAGGACCATTTTTGCTGGACTATAAAAACCTAAAACCCAACTATTGTTCACCATTTCACACACCAATTTCATTTGGGAGAGTGATGGGGACATCCACGTGTACCAGAGATGCCGATGCAAGAACCAGCCACATTCACTATGGCTATAAGATACTTTCATGGAAGGAAACTAGAAGAGAAGAAGAAGGAAGAAAGAAAGAAGAAGGAGGAACTGCCGCTGTCGACCCTCCCCTGCTTTGCCGTGAGAATGAAGAGAAAAGAGACTACTGCTAGTCTCTTTCCTTTCTCTCCTCTTGTCCATATTGGCCTCCCTATCGTGGATCCCACAGATTAAGTAGTTATCTATTTTAGTTTCCTAGTATCTTTATTTGTTTTTCTAGGTCTTTGAGGTAATGTAAGAAACTAAATAATATCATCTTATTTGCCCCAAGTGGTTGGGTTAAATTAGGAAGCTTCTTTTATGTTCAATTAATTTCCTAGTTGCCAATTCTTTTTTTTCGTAATTATTTTCCTACTTATGTAAGGCCACGGGCCACGGTTATTTTTAGTGAATGGAAGAAAATAAAAAATAACTATTGCAGTCTTGCATCTCTCTCTCTCTTTCTCGCCTCTACTATATTCAACGTGAAGCACCACTCTTCTTCTTCTTGGTGGACTTGGTTTCTTCTCCTTCTCCTCTGATCTAAACATTAGGTAAGGTATTAACATATTTCTATTTCTTTCTCCCCCCTACTATCTTTCAGGTTTTTCCCCCCTCTCCCCTTTCCCCTCATCTCTATCCTACTAAAATCAAGACCTGCTACTACTATTTTCAGACTTAGTCTCTTTTTTATTAAAGTTTTGTTGGTTTCTTTATTGGTTGACTGAATTGAGGAAGGTATTAGTCTCTTTTTTATTAAAATTCTGTTGTTTTCTTTATTGGTTGACTGAATAATGGAAGGTATGAAATTTACTCTTTGTTTCTTGAACTGATTTATGCTTAAACTACAGTATGCTGCCATGTTCCCTTCCCTATGTTTCCCACTTGAAGTCTAGGTATCTTAATTGCTTTTCCTTTTAGATTAATATTGGTCATTGCTTCATTGCTTTTTTTTTTTTGTTCCTAATATATACATGCTTAACAATGTATTGTGCTACCCCCCATTGTCTAGTTATTCTCATACATCATCTTGGTATTAGAGCATGGTTGTTAATGAATGTTAATATGATTGGGTACTGATGGTTATGTCCCTATGCCTTATTTGTTGAGGTCTAATCTCTATCACAACCTTTCCATAACCAGGTATGAATTGAGAGAGTGTCACCTTAGGTTAGAAGACATCCTCTTCCTCTTTAGCGTAGCTGGACCAAATAGCATTGGACAGTATTCCCACCAAAAGCACATTCATGAGAGGAACATCTCTAATCTCAAGATCGAAAGAGCCAATTACCTATCTCAATTGGAGATTTTGAGTAGACCATAAGGTGTAGCATTGCAACCATACCTTGGCTGCCCCTTTCTTTATGTCCACCCATAGTGGTAGAGTATACCAAGATATGTCTGACCCTCCGAACACCGCCATTCAGCCAGAGCAATGGATGAGGATACTTTAACCAAAATGAAGAAATCTTAAGAACCCTCCAAGCTAACCAAGTTATACAGGAGGCAGAGGTTGCTGATCTCCGAACCATTACCACTAGGATTGCTACCCTTGAGACAAATGCCCTAAACTCAGAAGGACAGCACGACCACAATGCCTTAGGCATTGGACCTATGATAAGAGCACCTAACCCTGAGATAGAGAACTATGATAACCACACTGATGGTTATGACAGGATAGGGGATAACTTCCTAGGCACAGGGTGTGGTAGAGGTTGAGGACAACCTGGTCCAAGGAACCACACCCCATATGGAGATGATGAGGGTTTTGAACAGTATGATAGGGGTTATGATGTTAGGAGAATGATCAATGTAGTTGCCTCTTCCTATGATGGTCAGATCGATGCTAGAGTCCTCTTAAATTGGATTAAGTAGATTGATCGGTATTTTGAGTTCTATGACATGCTTGAGGAAGTCCGCTTCAAATTCGCTAAATTCAAGCTTATCGAAGCTACTCAGGACTTCTAGACAGACCTAGAGTATCAAGAGATCAGTCTAGGACTTGAGTTGGTCTCAACATGGGTAAATATGGAAGAAAGGCTCGAAAGGGAGTTCTTGCTTATTACCTATAGGTTACAATTGTTGAATGACATGAAAACCCTGAAGCAAGGGAAACTGACTGTGACTTAGTACATGAGCAAGTTCAATGAACTAAAAGTTAGAAGTCGTACTCGTGAGGATGTTGAGTAGACACTTTTCAGGTTCCTTACTGGGCTTAACTTTGAAATCTAGTCACGTATGGCACCTCACCTGGTGCGAGATGTTCCACAAGCCTTCCGGATAGTTTTTAAAGTAGAATCCTCCATTAGAACTTATTCTCATAAGAAGAGCTTCCAAGCTGGGGAGTCCAACTTCCGAAAACCCATTCAAAGTTCATCTGCATTCCCAAAACCACCTGCTGTACCCCAACATAAGTTTGACAACAAAGGAAAGGGAATATTGGGAGAACCACCCAAGAGGAGTGGTCAACATCAGTGCTTAAAGTGTTAAGGGTATGGTCACTTATCTAGGGAATGCCCCAATAGAAATCTTTATATGGGAGAGAAAAATCCTGAAGATGGTGACCAAGAGGGCTTTCAGGACAATGAGTAGGCCAGATGGGACCATATCTGATCACTTGCACATGTCATCAGGGCAAGAACTACCGCATCGCCATAGACAGCAGAAGTTGTATGAATGTGGTCGCCAAGAGCACTGTTGCTCGAATGGACCTTAAACTAGAGCCCCACCTGAAACCTTACAAGGTTGCCTGGGTAGATCAGTCCACCATTCCCGTTAATCTGAGGTGTCTAGTTCCCTTTCACTTTACAGGATATGAGGATCGAGTGTTGTGTGATGTCCTAGAGATGGATGTTACTCACATCATCCTAGGTAGGCCATGGTTACATCACTGGGATGTCACCAATTATGGGAAGTCCAACACCTATGTCTTTGAATTTAAAGGGAAGATGATTAGGCTGACCCCCAGTGCCCCTAGGGAAGTAACCAGAGCATGAGAGACGTACTTCCAAACATACGCCTTCCAAAACAGTCAATATTTTAAATCAACAACAGTTTGAAGGAGAGTGTAAAGAGTCAGGGGTTATTTATGCTCTAGTTGCCATACAGAGTAATACCGTTACATCAAGCAAATTAATTGAGACTCCTAGAGAGGTACAAACCTTGTTGAGGAAAATTGAGAAGCTATTTTCTGAGGAACTACTTGACGAGCTACCACCTATGCATGACATCCATCACGCCATTGAACTAGTTCCAGGATCCTCTCTCCCAAACTTACCCCTTTACTAAATGAATTCTAAAGAGCATGCCGAACTTAAGCAGCAAGTGGATGAGTTACTACAAAAGGGATTCATTAGGGAGAGCCTTAGCCCATGTGCAGTACCTACCTTGCTCATGCCGAAGAAAGATGGCACATGGCAGATGTGTGTTGATAGTAGAGCCATCAATAAGATCACTGTCAAGTATAGGTTCCCTATCCCTACGCTTGACTACATGTTGGATATGATGGCCAACTCTTCAATCTTTTTAACGATTGATCTAAAGAACGAGTATCACCAGATTCGGATTAGGCCTGAAGATGAGTGGAAGACAGCTTGCAAAAATATTAGTCATGCCTTTTGGCTTGTCAAATGCACCTAACACCTTTATGAGGATAATGAATCAGGTGTTACAACCATTCATTGGCAAGTTTCTAGTAGTCTACTTTGATGGCATCCTTATGCATAGTAAAACCCCGTCTTCCCACTTGGATCACTTGCAGCATGTTTTTTATGTGCCCAAGAGAAAATTTTTTTCAATCTCAAGAAATATACCTTCATAAGTGACCAAGTCATTTTCTTAGGGTTTTTCATGTCAGCCCAAGGAGTATCTACTGATCCTGAGAAAGTAAAGATGGTTGTATAGTGGCCTGAGTCGACTAATGTCCATGAGTGCAAATTTTTTATGGCTTAAATACTTTCTATAGGAGGTTCATTTACCGGTTTAGTTCCATTATGTCTCCTATCATAGATTGCATGAAAAAGGAGTTTCAGTGGACTGAAAGTTCTACGAAGGCCTTTAATGAAATTAAGAAGTTAATGACGGAGGCTCCTGTCCTACGTCACCCAGACTTTTCTATGGTCTTCGAAGTAAATTGTGATGCATCTAGTATTGGAATAGGTGGTGTCCTAGGGTAAGAAGGGCATCCTGTTGCCTACTTTAGTGAGAAGCTTGATGAAGCTAGCAACGATGTTCCATATATGACAAAGAAGTCTATGCGGTTGTCCAATCACTACACTATTGGTGACATTACCTTCTATCATAAGAATTCATACTATTCTATGACCACCAGGCTCTAAGGTGCCCGAGTGCCAAAAAGAAATTAAACCAGAGACATGCTAAGTGAGTTGAACTCCTCTAAGAGTAGACTTTTGTACTAAACCATCAACCTGGTGTTGAGAATACCACAGCAGATGCAATAAGCCTGATGAACATGTTCCTCAGTCGCACAAATTCTAAGAGTCAGGTCAATGTGTTACTCTAGACCATGAGTGTAGAGGTTGTAGCATTTGAGCAAGTCAAAGATTAATACCCCACCTATCCTGATTTTAGTGAGTTGTTCACTTCCTTGAGTGGAGGTAACCTTATCAGTCGTTCGGATTACTTGTTAAGGGATGGCTTCCTTTTTAGAGGGAGCAAGTTATGCATTCCCAGGACCTCACTCTGAGATTTCCTGATCTGGGAATTGCATGCTAGGGGAGTCGCTGACCACTTTAGTTGAGATAAGACCATCACCCTTGTTGACGACCGATTCTTTTGGGTAGGCCTAAAGAGGGATGTTGTTAGAGTTGTGAATCAGTGTAGGACATGCCAAACTGCCAAACAGCAAAAGCAGAACACTGGCCTATATACCCCCCTACCCATCCTCCATACGCCATGGTTAGACCTTAGCATTGATTTTGTGCTTAGTTTACCAAAAATCTCGAGAGGCCATGATTCTATCTATGTGGTCGTAGACCACTTCTCAAAGATGGCACACTTCATTCCATGTTCCAAGACCTCTGATGTACATAAGTGTTAATGCCTATGTCTTTGATCTATAAGCTAATATGGAAATCAATAATATTTTTAATGTGGAAGATTTTATCCCATACTATGGTGCCTCCACTATTACCCCCTTCTATCCTGATGACCTTGAAGACTTTCCTTTCACCCTTGATGGAACTATTGACCCAACCTAGCCCCTTCCCCCCACCTCCTTGCCATATGTACCTAAGTTCACGAGGAGAACTGAAGAAATTGAGAAAATCCTTGATGAGAGAATTGTGTCTACACACAAAGGAGGCTCTTGAGAGTTCCTGGTCAAATGGCATGGGTGCACCAAGATTGACAACACATGGATCATAATGCAAGAAGTCTAGCAACTTAACCTGGTGATGCTTGAGCATTACATGAGTTATAATTCACCAATGGTGAATTCCTCCAAGCTGAGAAGAGTTGATGGGGACATCCATGTGTACCAGAGACGTCGATGCAAGAACTAGCCACATTCACTATGGCTGGAAGATACTTTCCTAGAAGGAAGCAAGAAGAGAAGAAGGGAGAAAGTAGAAGGAAGAACTGCTGCTATTGATGTCACGCCCCATTCACATAGAATCAGATCGGTGATCGGGTTCCCTCCAGGTGACCCAAACCACCAGGATCATCTGATACAGTAACTACAACACAGCAAGCCACAAGTGATCAATAGAATATAATAATATGTTTCAACGGAAGTCTTGTCATAAATGATTAACTGAAATTCCCCATATACTCTTGATACCCAAATTGTTCTACAAAAGATAATTATATGTGGGCCCGTAGGCATGGTATTTACACAAGAAATAGTAATTTAAATATCGAGAGCATGAAAAGGAAATATACCAAAAGAATAAAAAAGGAGTATAGTCAATAGAATCCATCACTGTTGCCTTGTAACCTAACCCTCACATGGGCAGCCTTCACTTTGGTCAAGTTCTTTGGGGACCTGCCAATCCCCTACTGGGGTTTCATCAATGGGACCCGGTATGGGTTCCTCTACAGTCTATCCTATACAATCATCTAAAAAGGTGTATATATGAGGGGTGAGTTCACTAGCTCAGTAAATGGAAAGAAAGATGCACACAAGCAAATGCATTCAAATGATACTATATGCTTGAGATTCATTTTAATCCTAGTCCACCTAAACAAATCATTCTAGGTCATAGGTCATGTGATACTCACAACCACAATGCGCATATGCCCCAGGTTTGAGACTCATTCTCTATCCCGTGATACACCCATAGGGTTATCGGAGAAGGCCCACCGTGAGCACTCGAAAAAATAAATCGTGGCCGAACCACAACAGAAATTAAAAGCAGTACAATTGACCCTCTAAATATATCACCTAGGTTTTTACCTGTCTTAATGATTAGCTAGGCGACCACCATGGTGGTCCACGACCGACGCTTCCCCCCAATGATAACCCAACATGTAGACCCTTGTTGGTAAGGGTCATAGTATGAGAGAATATGAAATCCTAACCACATGCTCCTACATGAGATAATACAACTACATAGTTCTTCCGTGTCCCATTCCACGGTGAACTAATACATTTGTTTTCAAGCCGATTACGACATCTAATTTAGAAATCCCACACATAATCGGCAAGTTGGCATCATAAACATCACATGATATTCCATTCTCAAGATTTCAACATATAACAATAAATATAGAATTTAAGATATACATGTTTAGTTCTAATGCATCACTTCATTCATCAATCATATGCATGAGTATAGCAGTCAGAATGTCAATATAGTCCATGAATGCAAAGGATGTCAAAAACATTTCAAAATTAAGAATTAAAGTCCTCTCCCCACTTACCTATTCTTGTAGAAGAATTAGCACACGCGGTACAGGCAAGATCCGGAGTGAGAAGATGAGTTTCTCGAAACCTATTATAGATAAAGGATTTAGAAATACATCCAAATCAGACTATAACTGACGTAGGATATAGACATGACACATATAATAGCGTGAAGAAGGTTATTGGTGAGTTTCAGTTTGTTTGAGCTATAGGTGGGTTGGAGAACCCATCTGTGCAATCTACCTATACCAGTGGGTCATACAAGCGGGTCAAGAACCCACTAGTCTTACCAGCTGATAGAACCAGAGGTGCAAGAATGATAGGTAGGTCACACCGGCGAGTCAGGCACCCACCAGTCTTACCCGCTGGCAAGGATTAAAGTATCGGTATCGGTCGCCGTATCGGTCGGTCAAAATTAAGATACGTATCGGAGGGTATCGTATCGTATCGTATCGGAGATACGCTGAGATACGCTAAGATACGCTAAAGATACGCACATAAATGGATAGGGAACACATTTTTATACACTTTTGCATAAAAAAATAGTTAAAAAAAGTTATATATAACATGTAGAATGCATAAATACTTAAGTGGAGGGTATCGTATTGATAGACAAATATATTGAGTTGAAAATGTTCAAAATGATGAGGGTATGGTATTGATAGACAAATATATTTTTTTGAGAAAAATCAAAATTTTCCATGGAAGTTGTAGAACACTTGTTTTTACATAACATATAAAAAATCTAAACATTTTTAATCATTGAGCATGAGTAGATCTAAGAAATTTGAAATAAATTGAAACCCTCATTTTCTCTTGAAAAAAGTTTGTAAATCCTTATAAATCCAATGATTTCATGTAATAATGATGCACAAAATGTGATTCTAAGTATGATGAACTAGGGGTGTCAATTCGTGGCCCGAACCGACTAAATCGATCGGGACCGACCGTTTATAGACCGGTCCAGCCCGGACCGTTTATTAAACGTGTCGGGCTTGAGCCCGGCCCGTTTATAAACGGTCGGTCTTGGTTTTGCTACTTGGACCGTCGGGCGCCCGACCGAGACCGACCGTTTAACACCCGATCGAGACCGGCCTATTGTGCACTGGCCTAGCCCGACCCTTTAATGATTGTAGAATACCTATTTTACCCCCCAAATTAGAAAGTAAAAACTAAAAAGTAAAAACATGTTCATATTTTAAATAATGGTTATATTTGGTATCATTTATTAATTTATTGTCATTTTTTTGGGTTTGCATGAGTGGGCCGGAATATAAGAGCACATTTTAAAGAGGGTCCGTTTAAAAACCAGTTAAAGCCCGTTTAACATTAAACATGTCCGTAGCCCAATTAAGGCCCGACTAAAGCCCGATTAAGGTGGCCCGGTTATAGCCCGAGGCCGACCGATCGAATATAAAGTGTACCATGCCCTCAATAACTAAGCCCGATTAGTTAAATGGGCGGACACGGTGTAGCCTTTGAAAGTCTTTAAGCCCGATTAAGCCCGATCGAAACCGAACCGACCCGACCGGTTGACACCCCTATGATGAACCTTAGATTTGTAAAAAAACTTGAAAATCTAAGGTTAAAATTGAAAAAAGTGAGTAAAGATTCAAGAACTTACTATTCAAAATTTTCAACTTTCAAGTTCAAGGTTCTTCTTGGACTATGTTTTTCTCCTTCTTTGAACCATTCACTTCGACAATGTTTCTTTCAATCTACCATTTGAGTCTCCAAAAAGGTGTGTGAATCAAAGGGGAAGAAAGAAGAGAAATATAGAAAACTATTGGTGAGAGTTTGAAGTGTTTGTTTCAAACAATAAAAGGCACATTCATGGGAATTTTCATATTTTCAGTCGATACGTACCGATATGGTACCGATACAGTACGATACGGCTCGATACTGCACAATACGGTGGATACATACCGATACGATACCGATACGTACCGATACTCTCGGGAATTTCTAGATTTTCAAAAGTTCGTATCGTAGAGTATCGTACGTATCGGTACCGATACGGTACGGTATGGTACGATACGCACGATACAGTGATACGTAAAAGGGGGCCCAAAATTCCCCGTAGCGTATCGGTATGTATCGTGCCGATGCCTACCGATACGGATACGTATCGGCTGATACGGCATGATACGCACCGATACTTAAAACCATGCCCGCCGGTGGAACTCGAGAGGGTAGGTGTGATTGGTGGGTCACACCAGTGGGTCAGGCAGCTGTCGGTCTTACCTGTCGATTCTCTTGGACTTTGCTATTTTTCTCCTTTCTTCCATTCCAACCCTTGGAACCCTAACAGTGTGATTCCCAAATCATTTCCCACACATTCTAAGCTTCATCTACTTGATTGTACTATGGATCTAAGACAACAACAAGATTTGAGGGAGGAAATCATACCTTTACTTGGAAAAACCCCAAAACTTGGAATCCTTTTCTCAAACTCAAATGCTACTTCAATAACCTCCAATCTTTGTTTCCTTGTTGAAATACTTCAAGGAAAACGCACAATGGCTTCATTAATTTCCAGATTCACAATACTTAAAGAGGATTTTATCAAATCCCAAGGTTTATGGTGTTACTTACCTCAAAATTCTGCATATTAAATTTGATAAGTTGAGCATCCAGCTTCTTCCCACCTATTTCAACAGAACATGGCCTGCACACTTTGTTCAACTTTGTTACCTTCCCCGTAGGTGTGCTACAATCAATTTACTTTCTAAAGTCCTGGGTGTCACATCAATCCTACTAGCAAATCTTTTAGATATAAAAGAATGTGATGCACTAGAATCAGACAATACATAAGCTAGTATTCTTGAGATAGGTAGGGTACCTGCTACAACGCTAGGGCTTGCCTCAACCTCTTCATTTGATACTGCATACATTCTTCCTTGAGGTAGACCACCTTGATTCAAGGCGGGTCTAGGAACAAGGGGGTGACTCTGCACCATAGGTGGCTTGTATGGGCAATCTTTTACAAAACGCCCCAGTGAATGGAAAACATAGCACATGTTCTAAGAGGCTAGCATTGGTACTGGTGCCCTCTTTATCTGGCCCTGTGCAGTAGAAGGACAAGGTGGCCGTGGACCCACAGGCACGGTGCTAGTGTTCAAGCGAAAAGCGTTGGTACCCGGTCTACTGGCTGGTCGGGGCATATAACCCGATGATTTATAGGGCCACTAATATGATGGAACATAATTATATGGCCCACGAAAGCTCTTGTTCAGGTTGTGTGAATCTGCATAGGGATTAGACAACCAAGATCCAAGATCCTAGATGGACACAATGGTTAAGATTTGTCGTAACAACTTTTTCTCCTCAAAACCCGGCGCAAAGGTGAACAGTGGTGGACCAATGACCAAAATACCCATGGTGTGAGTGGCATAATTTTGGGAATGCCATTGGCGTGAGTTGTGAAGATCCCACCATCTCTTGGCTTCATCTCTGATGTTACCTAAAGCACACTGTGCTTGTCATTGACGTGACATATTCTACTGCATTGGACAGATGGTCTTAGATCATTGGCTGGTTGTAAAGGGTTGCACTGATGACCTGTTTGAAGACGATTGGTTAGTTTTGAACGTGGTATTAGACATTTGCGTGCAAGTGATTGTTTGCTGTTGTTATAAAAATTGTTTGTTGTTGTTATAAAAATAGATGTCACTCATTTAACATATCACTAAGTTTCAGATCAGGTGTATTGGTATTGTTGGCCATATTGTTTCTCTGTAGCTATCTGATTTAATTGATCTTCATCAATTATGTATAGAGTGAAGAGGAAGCAGATCATCCTACAGACTCCACAGAGGGTTGGGACGAGAAGAAAACTGTTTCTTGTTGATCGTTTGAGGGCTAATCAAAGATCATATGAACGTCAAAGGGGATTTTTTTACCGAAGGAGGAATGGCTTTCCTTTATCGGGATTGTTTGACAAAACATTGTCGAGCCATCAAGGTGGGATCCTACCAAATCAGGTTGATGTGTATTCAGATTACTTAAACATGCAGTCTCTGGGTCAAGCAACAAATCAACGTCATCGACATAAGATCAAGATCTGGTCATTGAATATAATGGGCTCTTTGACTATTTTACCCTCCATCTATGAAGAAGATCCTAGTATGACAATAGCTATTGTTGGACATGCACCCACTATATCTGGTTAAGGTTTGGATAGAGTGGTATGTGTTTTACTAGTGTTGGACCGTGATCCGAATAAAGGTGTTATACCTGCCTTTGCGGATATTTTTAATGTCAATGGAGTTGATGGGTAGTACCATGGCTCTTGGAGAGCTAATGTGTTCTTAAAACCTAATGTAGTCGGGAGATTCAAACTACTGATGAGATATGGTACACCTGCTAGACGCAACCTGGAGATGTCAGGTGTTCCCATGTCAGTCTCTTTCAAGAGATTCATGAAGTTTAGTGGTAGATTGGGGTCTGTAATTACTAATTTTCGTCACTCTGGTGGTGTGACAAATGGTGCCTATAACAATTGTAAACGTAACGTGTTAATTTTGTATGTTGTATGAGAGTTGTCTGATAATTGTGGTCTCGTTGTAAATGTAAATAGTCGGATGAGATATTTCGATGAATAAATGGAGAAGATCATCTTGAAATGAAATGTAAATTATTTTATTGCATAAAATAAATACTAGTACATTATTTCCCTCCTTTGTTTCTACAATCTGGTTTTGTCGACTCTGACTGTTCTATCATCGATGTTGTTACCGATGCATCCTGTATCTGTTAAAGCATAGCTCCTACAAAGCTTGCAAGCTATTCAAGTGTGAAATTGATTGTGCTAGAACCCATTCGACTTACGAATGCACCAATGTCTGAATGCACTGGACTCGTAGACTCTGGACATTCATTTAAGTGAATGAACCGCTGTATTATGTTGTAGTGACTCATCAAACTTCGTGGTGCCATTTTCAATTGAGCAACTGAGAATCTCAGAAGTGTTGAGATAGTCGATCTAGTAGCCACGATCAACATACTTGCAATACCATGACAATGGGCTAGCAACAATGTGGCTACCTTACAGTGCCACACATCAACCTGGTTGGTAGTGAACTGGTCCGATCAGATTCTTATGACCGATGTTCTTATGTCTTGAACCTCTGCCAACTTTGAAGTCCCGAACTTGATGAATGCTTTCATCTTCCCGTACCTGTAATTTGATTTTAGATTGCTGTTCTCGATCTGATGTGTGATGAACCATGGGCAATCGGAGTTCTGGATGGAGGCCCACGATGAATCAAAGTATGTTATTTCAACGGGGCATCCAACTGGAAATGCAAACTTGGCCTATTTTCTGTCGTCTTCGACAAGCCTGTTGTCGTATACTATGATCCTGACGGTACCAAGACTGTTTATCGAACATTGGGGATTGTAGGTGATGAGACAGGTATCAAGCTTCACAGATCGATTGAGCCTGTTATTGAGACTTGCAAAGAAAGGTAGTTCGATTCTAATAGGTTGTGGTTCAGAAGAAGCTGTGGGTTGGAGTATTGCCGTTGAGAAATCAGAACATTCTGGGAATTCGGATTCAGAAGACATCCTCAAAGACTAATAGAAGAATATAACTAAATGGTGGTCAGTGCAGTGAAATGCTTTCAAGATTATATGAGAGAGAAGTAAATCATGTACTAAAATGGAGTTGCAGAGAACAATAAACAGTCAGAGAAGAAAGAGTTTAATGTTTACATAATATAAATTGGTGTTTAAATATGTTAGATGTTCTTTAGATCAAGATCTAGATTATTGATTAAGATCAACGATTATTGTTATTATGTTTTCTGAGTGGAACTGAGATGTTTATTTAATTGGTTTTAATGAAACTGGATGAGTTTCGTAGTTATTGTGCAATGAGGACATGGTATTTGGAATAATTTAACCAACACCAGAACTAACCCTTGATGATGTCACTAGAATGAGTTATATAGTAGTTGTGGTACCCCTAGAGCGCCCTGATAATATTACTAAGGGCGCTCCCGTGCCACGTGGATGGCCAAGATCAAAGATCCTAGACAGACATAACAGTTAGGGTTTGTCGAAATGGATTTTTCTCCGTAAAACCCGACGCAAAGGTGAACAGTGGTGGACTAATGGCAAAAATACCCATAGTGTGAGTGGCATAATTTCGGGAATGCCATTGGCATAAGTTGTGAAGACCCCACCATCTCTTGGCTTCATCTCTGATGTTACGTAAAGCACATTGTGGTTGTCATTGATGTGACATATTGTATTACACTGGACAGATGGTCTTAGATCATTGGCTGGTTGTAAAGGGTTGCACCGATGACCTGTTTGAACACTATTGGTTGGTTTTGAATGTGGTATTGGACATTTGCTCACAGGTGATTGTTTGTTGTTGTTATAAAAATAGATGTTACTCATTTAACACATCACTCAGTTTCAGATCAGGTGTATTGGTATTGTTGGTCATATTGTTTCTCTGTAACAGTCTGATTTAATTGATCTTCATCAATTATATATGGAGTGAAGAGGAAGTAGATCATCCTAGAGACTCCGCAGAGGGTTGGGACGAGAAGAAACTGTTTCTTGTTGATCGTTCAAGGACTAATCGAAGATCATATGGACGTCATAGGGGATTTGTTTACCGGAGGAGGAATGCCTTTCCTTCATCGGGATTGTTTGAGGAAACATTGTCGAGCCATCAAGGTGGGATCCTACCAAATTAGGTTGATGTGTATTCAGATTACTTGAACATGCCGTCTCTGGGTCAAGCAGTAAATCAACTCATGGACATAAGATCAAGATTTGGTATTGAATCTAATGGGATCTTTGACTGTTTTACCTTCATCTATGTAGAAGATCCTAGCATAGCAATGGCTATTGTTGGACATGCACCCACTGCATCTGGTTCAAGTTTGGATGGAGTGGTACGTGTTGTACTAGTGTTAGACCATGATCCACATAATGGTGTTATACCTGCCTTTGCGGATACTTTTAATGTCAACAGAGTTGATGGGCAATACCGTAGGTCTTGGAGAGCAAATGTGTTCTTAAAACCTGATGTAGTCAGGAGATTCAAAGTACTGATGAGATATGGTATACCTGTTAGACGCAACCCAAAGATTTCAGGTGTTCCCATGTCAGTCTCTTTCAAGAGATTCATGAAGTTTAGTGGTACATTGGGGTCTATAATTACTAATTTTCGTGACTCCGATGGTGTGACAAATGGTGCCTATAACAATTGTAAACGTAACGCGTTAATTCTGTATGTTGTATAGGAGTTGTCTGATAATTGTGGTCTCGTTGTAAATGTAAATAGTCGGATGAGATATTTTGACCAATAAATGGAGAAGATCATCTTGAAGTGAAATGTAAATTATTTATTGCATAAAATAAATACTAGTACATTATTTCCCTCTTTGTTTCTACAATCTGGTTTTGTCGTCTCTGCTGTTCTGTCATCGATGTTGTTGCAGATGCATCCTGTATCTATTTAAGCATAGCTCCTACAAAGCTCTTTACTACCTGGAATTACCTGTTGCCAGTTTTTTGACTTAGGCATCGGAGATTACCCCACCGAATCAGCCTCTCTCTCTCTCTCTCTCTCTCTCTCTCTCTCTCTCTCTCTCTCTCTCTCTCTCTCTCCCTCTCTCTTATATTTGTTCTTCTATGTGGGTACAACAAGGAACATCACCTCCTACCTGGAAGTGCTATTTATTAAAATTTATCGCATTAGATTGGTGTCGTCCGTGGGAAACGCTTACAACAAGGCCACCAACTCAAGTACGATGCAACTACAAAGCAAATGGGTGGCTTCTCCCCCTGATCCTCAACGTGAACCAACGAATAGGGCAAACCCTGCACTATTGACACTGCCAAGAGGCTCAACTGAGCTAGCGTAAGGGGAAAACCTTCAACCAACAAGCGTTCAGATTCCACTAGTAGGATCAGGAGGATCCCTATCACTACCACCTCCATTGGTGGAGTTACGTCTCGATGCACCAGCGATCAATGCCCATATTCATGATCTACAGTTCTAGATGTTAGAGACTAATCCCCTTGTTAGAAACTTCATCCACTAATTCGGCTCAGCCCTACTAATGGAATCAATTCCACCAGTGGTTCCACGCTCACCACCATTGGTGGCAAGAAGACGTAGTTGAGGCAATTTGAGCCCACCTATCTGAAAACCCTGGAAGCCGCCACGCGGGAGAGAAGAGGATCCAAATTTTATTTTTTATATATGAAGGAATCTGGTCAAGATGACCATACAGATGGATAGTACTCGGAAATACGATTCCGACGATATATGGCATGTCAAAATCAGACCGTTGAATCTCCTGGAATTGTCCCCATAAAATTACATTTTCTTATACATACGCCACGCACACTAGCAAGCCTGCTGGAAACTTGGAAAGATCCCCTACCAACCCAAATACCCCAAATTCATCCATTACCTGAAAACCATGAAAACCATGAAAACCCCCACGCGGGAGAGACCTAGCTGAGCCTACCATCCGACGAAGAATCAATTGATGCGGGTCCCTGGAGAATCTAGGATAAATAATACATTGCTACTGGAGGCTTCAATTCATTCACCCAAACAATCCACCCGAGCAACAGAAGAAGGACGATCCAACCCTCTGGTTGTGGCGACTCGCGAGCACTCTGGCAGGATCAATTCATGGAGGATGGAACCCATAGAAGTATCCCTCGTTGTGGTAGTGACCCAAAGCCATCACATAAGGGATGAAATTCGATCTCAATGGGAGAGCCTGAAGCGATTACCCAGCCTCGCCCTCCTCGGGTTGGCCAGAGGGCCCAAGATGGAGAACCGCAACATCTTATGGAAGAAGGCCAAGGATGCTTGAATTCTTTATGACCTATATGAGAAAGTGGATGGTCTTAAAAAGCCATCATCCAACCAAGAGGTTGCACCGATGCACATGCCTTCTCTGATGAGCTTATGGTTGCTACTCTCCCCGACAATTTCGCATACCAAACTTCGTCATGTATGATGGAACCATCAATCCATGTGACAACCTACAGTATTACAATTTCATGATGACTCTTTACGAGAAGGCCAACACTGCCCTTTGTCGTGCAGCCACCACATCCTTGAAAGATGTTGCAATTCTCCGGTTTTCTACTTTAAAGTTAAATTCATTCGCACTTATGATGAACTCAGGAAAGCCTTCCTCACAAGGTTCCAGACATCGTTCGAAATCTCGCCGATATCTCGACGACATTTCGAGAATCTCGCCAATGTCTCGGTGATGTTTTAAAAATATTGGGTTTTCTTTTACCGAGTCGAAACTAGTTGCGAAATGCAAAAATGGAAATATTTTGGTCGAAATTTCAGTATAACAATTCACAAAGATACCGAAATGGTACAACCATTTGTTATTTAAACCCAATCTAGTGAGGAGTCAAAATTTCAACTCCAACTCGACTTTCTCGACGAGATTTTGACTCCTCCTTGCTTTAACTCACAAAATCAGGGCATTGTTAAGTATTTTGCCACATCATCATATCTTATTCTATTGAAAATCACTCCAAGGTGAAGATTTACATATTTCAAGCTTTGGAAAGGTAAATCACTTTCCTTAAAAAAAAAATTAATTAATTAAATAATAGCATAATATATATTGGTTAGGGTTAGATTTTTTATATGTTAGACATTAGAGGCCGATCTATAACCTCAAGGGAATTTTTTTTTTTGTTGGCTCATAAAAGACTAAAACATAAGCCCAAGTAGATCTAAAGGGCAAGTTGGGATAGATCCTAAAGAATTCATTTTTTCTAAAGCTTAAGATCTGCTATTATCACAAACCCTTCTTCAACAAGGGATAAAAAATATGAGGGGTCTTGGTGATGATAAAATAAATAAAATTCAATTCAAGCATAAGATATGTCTAATAAATCATCTATTATAGCAATTTCTTTCTTACATAGATTAGCAGCATACATACTAGAAGTAGACAGAACACTTACATAAGTTCAAGACATGACTGTTGAAGTAGAGCACTTAGAGATTAGCTTACCACTTCAGAGAAATATCGGCACACCAAATTACAGAGTTGTGATCTTAAATATAGACACTCAAATTGCACTCACACTTACAAAGAGACTAAAGGGCTAAAATCTAAAGTAGAGGTTTTCCGGATGCCCTCCAACCGAAGTGAAGCGCTTTATTTATAGGCAAGAGCGGACTTCAAATCGTTTGCAAATCTAATGAAAGCTTCCTTGATGGGCCTAAATCAAGATGGCGTTGAAAAGAGGTGATTGCTTTCATTGGTTGGAAATTTGAGGAGACAAGATTTCGTTTTCTCTCATTTGCTGGAAATCTTGAAAGATAAGATTTCCCTGACTGAAGGCTAATGAGCCTTTTGAGATAATGCTAACCGGGGTGCCACATACTGCCTTCTCTTGGCACAGGCATGCTGGCACTAGATATCTTACCACATCCAGTCAACTTGATACTTCCCCAGGATCCAACTCTAGGGGAGTCCGCAACACCACAGCCACATATTTCTAGAAGTCATGATCATCAGAGTATTTAGCGGATATATGAAATCAAATAAATAATTCATACTCACCCAGTGCATCTAAGTGATATCTGATATTGTATGTACAATGATTCACAAGCTATTTACAATAGTCCATTATATTATAATGATCAAAGTATAAACAAGTATACCTGTAGTCTAAACCATCAAAAACTATCATCCATATATATATATATATATAGATACACAAAATAATAATAATAATAATCATAAACATCAGTCCTCATAAACAACTGGTCCATAGCCATAGCATCATGCTCAACACTAATAGTCTGTAGATGATTGTGCTCCTCATTTATGGATCAAAGGAAAGGGGGGTGAGCACTGGTAATGCTCAGTGAGGGGTGGGTAGAACAAGCACACGCATCCATACGTAATGCATGCTCCACACATAGAGAATGATGCTCATGAGTCAATTTAATTAACTATTCTCAATCCCTAGTCCATTACTAAGTCTCATCACCTATGGCTTTAGTGCTAAGCAATAGAGGTGGCATACCCTACCCAGTACATTGGGCCTCAGGTATACAAATTCGTTGCAGGGAGGAGCCAGTAGGGTCGGCTAGAGAGATTTGGTCCAACCGGCTGGCCTGTGGTCTCCCGCTGGTTGACCAAATTTATGCAGAAATCAATTCTACCACCTTCTATATTGATTCTCACCTTTGTTTTGGCCATCAATCCTATGTTTCTATGTCGTAAGTTCACATCAGTGAAGGTATGAAATACCCTACTTCTTAAACCCGGTCTGATTACACGGTTGACTCAGTTTAACCATTCAGGACCTGAACCGGAGAGAGTTAAGGCGGGTTCCTTATGGACCATGATGGCAAGGGTGACCTTAAACACCGGCTGGCCAGACAAGACCGAGCCAGTGCCAGAGGAGACGGGTGTACCCAAGCCGTGTACATGCACATATCATAACGCCATGTACGGATAAAGCAGGTATGTAGCCGTATCTTAGGGCGCATACGTATATTACATCTTATGCCAAGAGTGAGATTCGTGCTGAGGGCCGAATTCTGTCAAAATCCCACTCGTTGGCCAAGTTTTGACCCTCAGGTGGGCGGTCACAGGTGGGCGCATCCACCCACCTGAGTGACCCACCCATGTGATTACTTAGTTATTTTAGGAAGTATAAATAGCATTTATGTTTTCCTCAGGTGGGCGGTCACAGGTGGGCGCATCCACCCACCTGAGTGACCCACCCATGTGATTACTTAGTTATTTTAGGAAGTATAAATAGCATTTATGTTTTCCTTTTTCTTTTCTCATTTATGACACTCGGACGTTTGGTGAGAAGAGTAAAGAGGAGAGAGAAAAGAAGGGAAAGAAGAGGAGAAGAGGAGAAGAGAAGGAAGAGGAAGAAGAGATGGATTTCAGCAGCGCCAAGGCTTGATCTTCCCATTCCGACGCTGGAAGAGTGATCTCCAACACTAAATCTATGTTTAGAGGTGAGCAATGGCTAGGTTCCTTAAACTTTCACCATACCCAAGTAAAACCCTTGATTTGGATAGGGTTTCTTGAGGTCTTGTAAATCTTCCTTAAGATGATGAATCTAAGGTTTAATAGATGATCTATGTGTTGATTCTGAAGGATTTGAAGAAGTGTTTACAAGGTTGGAGAAGAATTGTTGATTTGAAGTGATTTTGGGGTTTTGAAGGAGTTCTTGAGCAAAGAAGGTAAGATGGCTTTCCATTCCTTAAATCTAACCTAGATCTAGGTTAGAACCACCTTATGAGACCTTGAACGTGTGGAGAATGGGTTGGAAGAGCCCCATTTGATTCTCCAAAGGTTGGGAAAGGTTTCAGGTGAAAATGGTATTTTCCCGCCAAGACCGGTGGGCCATTTAGCCCGCTTGAGGGCACCCGCCTGAGAGGGCAGACCCTCGGGGCCAACTGGTGGGCCCAACCTATGGGCCAACCTGCCCACCGGTCTTAGCAGGACCCTCGGGCCCAACTGGTGGGCTGACCTGCCCGTCGGTCATGACCGGTGCGTCTAACTGGTGGGTCAGACAGGTGGGCTGTCCGACCCACTCGAGAGGCTCCCAACGTGATTTTTACGTTCGATTGGACCCAAAACGGACGTGCGACCTTCTTTTAGGATTCTAAACATGATTTAGTCATTGGATCTTGCTAATTTTGATCCCAAAGTGGCGAAATGCTAACCCCACTCGCTCATGATAGGTTCACCAAATCTTACGCTTCTCGCACCGGATCTCACCCGTACCGAGCATGAGTCCTTGTACACTACAGGTAAGTGGGGAGAGGATGTTTGGCCTTGTTTCAAGGCTTGTTTGGAATTCATTTAATTGTATATAGACTAGCCATGTCATCATGAAAATGCTGTATAGATTAGTCATCCTCACATTATTATGCCATGGGTGTTGTGTTTATTTTCTAAATGCCAAGTGATGATATGCTCATGTGATGAATGTTGACATCATTGTGCATGATGTATTAATAGACTAGATGCCGTAGTCAGCTTGGAAACGAGTGCATTGGTGGCCCGTGGTATGGGACGCGGTGGCACTACTATTGTCATATAGGAGCATACGGTTTAGGATTATAATCTTCCCGTGCTACGACCCTTCCCAACAAGGGTTAAGGTGTTGGGTTACCATTTGGGGGGAAGCAGTGGTCGCGGTTGTCGGGTCACTGTGGCGGTTAGACATATGCCCGGCTGGTCATTAGGACAGTCGGTAACCCCGGTGATTTATTCAAGAGGGCCAATCGTACTGCTTTTAAATTGCTGGAGTCAGCACCTTTAATTTCTGTCATTTATTTTGTGTTGAGAGCCGGTGGTCAGCATGTTTTACTTTTCTGAGTACTCATGGTGGGCCTTCTCCGACAACCCTATGGGCGTATCGGAGGATAGAGTTTGCTGCTCGTACACAGAGTATACGTGCACTGTGGTTGTAGTAGCACTAAACCAAGGACTTAGTAATGTTGTTTAGGTGGATGTGATTTAAATGAATTGCATAGCATATAGTGCATATGGTTGTGAATTGTTGTATGGACTGCTGTGTGGTCCTTCTTTCCACTTATTGAGCTAGTGAGCTCATCCCACGTGTGCACCTCTTTTAGATGATTTTGTAGGTCATCCGTCTGAAGAGCACGGGTCGGGTCCCACAGTTGAGTTCCCTGAAGAGGATTGGTGGGTCCCTGAAGAATTAGAGCACGACATGGATTGCTCGTGCGAGGGCTGTGCTGTGGGACCACAGTTCTGATACCGAGCTGAGCTCTACCTCCTGATACCGAGCTAAGCTCCATCTTCTGATACCGGGCTGAGCTCTACCTTTTGATACCAAGCTGAGCCCTACTTCTAATACCGAGCTAAGCTGACTCTCTGATTTTTTATGATTCCTTTTGTGTACTTGATATGTAAATTGTATTCTTTTTGTGTAAATATCATGCATGCGGGCCCACATGTACTTAACTATGTAATTACAATTTGGGTATCAAGTATAATGGGAATATTTACAGGTAAACTAAGTCTTCCGCTGAACTGTTGAACACCTTCTTAGTTGTATGTGTGCTGTGGTGGGATACTGTATCAGATGATCCTGGCAGGTTTGGGTTAACTGGTGTTAACCCGGTCACTGGCCCGGTTCTGTGTGAACGGGGTGTGACAAGGTATCCCTTCAATTTCACTATTTTCTCAATCCACCATTAACTTATTTTCAATTTACTAATTACAATTACCCATTTCAGCAGAGGATTTCATAATAAATTCATATGGTTACATCCACATAAGTGACATAAATCAAACTATCAAAACTTAACCTCCAATCTAAAGTTGCATGCATAGATTTCAACATAAATCTCACTCTACATGTGAAGGATCAAACCTAAATCACTTGCATGCGCCATTGGGATCATTAACAGCAAAATCCATGTCTTAAAACCTTTAAGCAGTAAAATTAGAAAGGGGATTTCAATATCCAAGTCCTTAAATTCAATGATCACACCTTAATTAAAGAATGGATGCATGAATCTTCCATCAATTTCTCTTTGCATGTGTTCTTAGCCCTTATAACAGTAAAATAAAACTGAAATTTCATTTCTTTCTTATGAAATTTTACTGTTTTAAGAGCTTAATAAGGATTCTCATATCATAGTCTCCAATCGGCCATGGTCTTGACTCCAACTATGAATTTCTTTCATATTCTCTTCATGCATTTCATCAGTCCTCAAGAATCAAAGAAATTAAACTCCAAATACCAAAGATCTTGCTGAAATTTTTTTGAATTCTCTTCCCATGCACAAAATCGGTTTACATCCTTTTCATTTTCTAAAATTACTTACTTTTCCCGATTAATATGAGTAAGAGATGAACATACCTTGCAGCTGAAAGACCTAAGGACTGAAATCTTCAGTCGAACCTCCTTCTCTTCCCTTCTCTTCTTCTTCTTCTTCTTCTCTCTTCTTTCTTCTTCTTACTATCCAAAACTTGTAAAGATGAGAAAATGAGTCTCATGTGGTTGGTGGAGGCAGCTTATAGCCCCACTAACACCCCTTAGTGGCCCACTATATATATATATAAAAGTGCACCCTTACTACTTATATTATATGATTCTAATTTCAGATTTATACATTATATACCCATATTAAATTACAACTCTAATTTCATAATTTTTCTTATTTAACTTATTTTAATATTTCCACTACCTTATTATATTTATACATATATATGTATATATATATGACTTACATTACTATGTTATTAATACTTATAGGTACCCATCTTTACTTTATAATTTTTAATTCCATTAATTATTATTCATTCTTCTTAGTCACATTAGACCCATAGGAATAGGTCCACATGTCAAGACTTCCAAGAATGGGACCCATTCGATCAAACCTAACCATTCTGTAAGTCAACAGGCCGGCCTGTCATTTCCAGAACTCCCCAGCCTGTTGAGCCAGATTTGCTCTTTTAGAGTCTATTTAGTCCATTTTTATTATTGACCCTTATAAAAGGTTAATAAATACATGTTGGCCCGCTTTTCTTGTTGTTTCTTTCAACATTGTTGGCATAAGGCACAGGTACATATTGGGTCATTCTTTCCTTCCTGGCATCCACTGTTGCCAACCAGGCTAGTGTTGGCCTCTCCAGCATATTACTCTTGCCTGTTCATAGTCAATGTAAAGAGGTGAGATTTGGGGTGTTACAGTTTCCCCCCTCCTTAGAAAAAAAATTCGTCCTCGAAATTTGGAAGAGTTACCTGGTAAACCAAACAGTCCTCGGTACTTCTCTTTCGCTTCATCTTCCCTTTCCCAGGAAGCTTCCTGCTCTGGATGGTTCTTCCACTTGATCTTCACATATGGAATGGTTCAACTCTGGAGTTGATATTCCTTCCTATTAAAAATTCCTTCAAGTTGCTTTTCATAGCTCAAATGATCATCCAACTCCAAAGGTTCCACAACAGGCAATACATGTGAAGGATCTGGGATGTATTTCTTTAGCATAGAGACATGAAAAACATTATGGAATTTGTCCAGTTCTGTCAGTATATCAGAGGGTCCTATATATCTTGGACTTAATTTATTTCTCTTTCCAAATCGCTTAATGCCTTTGATTGGTGAAATTTTCAAGAATACTTTTTCACCCACCTCAAACTCTAGAGGCTTCCTCCTATTGTCTGCATAACTCTTATGCTTGGATTGAGCTGTCTTAATTCTTTCCCTGATCATATCTACCTTCTCACAGGTAGCTTGTACCAGCTCGGGTCCCAAAATTCTCTTTTCTCCCACTTCATCCCAATACAATGGGGTTCTACACTTCTTCTCATACAGAGCTTCAAATGGTGTCATACCAATAGTTGATTGATAGTTGTTATTATATGCAAATTCAACTAATCGTATATGTTCATCCCAACTATAGCTAATGTTAATAGCACAGGCCCTCAATATATCTTCCAAAGTCTGAATTGTTCTTTTGGTCTGCCCATCTGTCTGAGGATGAAAGGTTATACTAAATTTCAGTTTAGTTCCTATTTCCTTTTGTATACTTTCCCATAATTTAGAAGTGAAGCGGGAATCACGGTCATAAACAACACTGAAAGGCACACCATGATATCTCACTATATTATCAATGTACAATTGTTCTAACTTCTCCATGGAGTAAAATATCTTCATAGGTATAAAATGGGCTACCTTGGTCAACCTGTCAACAACCACCCGTATAGTGTCATTCCCTCTTCTGGTTCTAGGTAATCCTCTCACAAAGTCCATAGTGATATGCTCCCATTTCCAATCTGATACTGGGAGAGGTTGTAATAACCCATATGGCCTTTATCTCAATGCTTTCATCAATTGGTAGTTTATGCATTTTGCCACATGCTATGCTACATTAGTCTTCATACCATGCTACCAATAAGTTTTCTTCAGATCTCTATACATTTTAGTACTGCCAGCAGTACATGTGCTGTGGGCTTCATTCAGAATCAACTCTATCAGCTTCTCTTCCCTTAGAACACACAATCTGTCATTAAACCATAAAAATCCATCTTTCATTGTGAACCTCAAATATTTTTGCCTTCCACTATTTACAGCATTAATGATCTTCCTCAACACAATATCTTTAGGTTGGGCTTCCTTAAGCTGTTCAAACAAAGAAGGCTTAATGACCATTGTGGCAAGTGCTATATCTTAAGGTATCTCCACCTCCACAATTACTTCCAAATCCAACTCTCTTGCTTCTTCAATCAATATAGGATTAGCAGTAAGTGCAGCTAATCTAGTAACTTTGTGTTTCCTACTGAGAGCATCTGCTACTACATTAGCTTTCCCTGGATGGTAAAGAATAGTGCAATCATAATCTGTTAGTAATTTCGGCCATCTTCGTTGCTGATGAGCACATTTATGTGTGAAATCTAGTGCAGTAAAACATGCATTTTACATATTTAGAATGGAGCTACCTTGGGTTTTACTCTCTTTTTATAGGTTTTATATTTTCAAGGCCTTAAGGACTATCGGGCACTATATCTCCAATTTTACACATAAAGAGGTCCTATTTCTTTTTATGATTGCAAAGAGGACGAAATTCTGAGCAAGATGGATGTGTTCAATTGCAAGTACACATTCGTTTGGTCAACCATACAAGTGATTATTCTTTTTGGGTCAGAAAAAAAATAATGGATTAGAACAGAACAGAGATGCAGAACCAGCCCATCTGCAGTTGTCCCAAAGGTACAAGGAATATTCCAAATGCCAACAATGATCGATGGACCACATCCTTAAGTGATTGAAGATTCGTTTTTGGTAACAACAACTACATAGCGTAGTTAGTGAGTTGTGGTGTGCAAAATTCCTTGCTAATTAGGAGGTCTCAAGTTTGAACATCGTAGCTGCCATTTTGTTGTGGTTTTTATTTTAGAATATTTTCTCTCTCCTACTCATCACTCAAAGGAGGGCGGCCAAAGGGTTTACGCAAGAGGAGAGAGAAATAAGGAACTAAAGAGAAAAATAGAAAAAGGGAGAAAAATAGGAAAGGAAAAAAAATGAAAAAATGATTAAAAAAAATCGTCCAAGATATTGCCCATGTTTGAAGAAGAGAGAGAAAAAAAAGATAGAAAAATGAAGCAAAATCGTTGGAGATTCCCTACTTCCTACAATTCTCTATCTTCTCTCTCCTCCACCTCATCAACAAGATAAAAAAATCTTTTTTTTTTAGAAGCTAAAATCATTAGCTTCCCTCCCCCATTCTCTATATAATAGAATTAACACAAGGGGAGGAGGCACTCCATTCTTCTTCTAGGGTTTTTTCTTAGTTGCTCTATCTCTTTCTCTAGCTCTAGTTCTAGGTTTATGCTTTAAACACTTTTGTAAGTTCTTTTTATTCAATTAATGCAAGCACTTTTGTTTTTGATTTAGTATTTTATTTTTATTGTTTAAACAATTGAAGTTGTAATTTTCAAGTTCTAGTTCTAGGCTTAGTTTTAGGTGACAAGAATAAGCTATGAAGCATGTTTTTCAAGTTCAATTTTTTTTCTTCAGATTTGTTTTCTCTAGTACGAGGAATTTCAGATTTGGTTTATTCCATATCTGGTTTTAGTATTGGTAGAATCTCAAATTGATCAATTTTCAGTTCAAGAGTTGAAGTTCAAGTAAGTAGGCTCCCTCGGTAGTCTTCTCTCCCCCCTCTCATTCTCTCTTCTGACTATCATTTCTTTCTTAATTTAGGATTTTAATTTCTGTCGTTACATTATTGCTATTGCTTTCCCCCAAGGTTCATGGCTAGTGTATGTGTTGGCTTTGCCCCTCCTAGCCATAGAACCATCATTTTATTATTTTTATTTTAATTGGCTCCCTTTCCTTAAGGCCAAGTAGAGTAACCCTTGTAAGAGTGATTCTTTGGTAGTAGGGAAGCTCATATTATGATGCATCTCTCGGGCTAAATAGAGAAACCTACTTGCGAGTCTCTCTCTAGCTTTATCCCCATTCTTTTACTTTATTTTTATTTCAGCATTTTTTTCCTTTATTATTATTTTTTTAATTACGTGGGTTTTTTATTTTCAGTTATTTATTTATTTAATTTTAATTGCGTGGCTTGCGTATTTAAAATCTTCGATGACGAATGGTTAGGACGCTATTTTAGATACATATGTTTAGGACGGTAATTAGAATTAGATCACAATCATTAATTGGTTCACTTTTGCATGATTAAAAGAAGAAAAACAAAACAAATAAAGTGGCTGCTCTTCTTGTGTTCGACCCGTAGCTACACTGATTTGTATGCATGCGGTTACATTTTAAATCTCAAACAAGTTTTTGGCACTGTTGCTGGGGAGACAGTTCCATGTTATTTTTCGCTTTCTTTTTGTAAATCGGAGTGGTTTGTTTGCTTTTTTTTGTTTTTTCTTTTCTTTTATTGAATTCGTGGGAAGAACAACTTACAATAATAGTTGTATCGGTGGAGGTCGTCATGCCTCACAGTATGATAAAGATAGGTTTTGCCTTGTAGCAGTACCTCAGGAATTGACCTGAGCAACGCCAGATCCCTACCAGTAAGCTCCCAAAAAGCCAAAAAAAATAAAATTTAAATCATAAAAAAACGTTTTGCTATCCATTCTTTTGTGCTTGTCTTACTCTAATTGTGGATAATTTTATGTTGCATGAGTGTTATGTGGGTACGTAATACAAAGAATCGGTTAGAAAGAAGAGATCCAACAAGTAGTGACCCTATACGTTTGCTCTTTTTAAAACCTTTCAATATGGGAGAGCAACATCAAAACCCTTCACCTAAATCTCTGAAAGATAGGTTCTACCCGACTAGAATAGCCCAACCTTCCTGCGTAGTTCTACCACAAGCCCAAGGCAATAATTTTGAACTCAAATCTCAATACATCACTATGTTGCCCCACTTCCATGGGTTGACCTCTGAGGATGCATACCTATTTCGAAGGGAATTTGAAGAGGTATGTGTTCTAATTAAGATCCAACAACTTTCTAATGATGCTATTAAGCTTAGGTTTATCACTTTTGCATTAAAAGACCAAGCTAAGAAGTGGTTGTATGGGTTACCCACAAATTCCATAACCTCATGGGAACAGTTCACTGTTGTCTCCCTTAGGAAGTCTTTCCCAACTCACAAGACCAGTAAGCATATAAGTGATATCCTTCAGTTTAGCAAATGCCTAGTGAGTCCTTTTCCAAACTTATGGAGAGATTCAAGGATCTACTCCAAGAATGCCCTCATTATGGCTTAGACTTATGGCATTTATGTCAAATAATTTATGAGGGCATTGATTATCCGACTAAACAAATAATAGAGTCTATGTGCCCTGAGGAATTCACTTCATTTACATATGAAGGAAAGGCATGGGAATTCTTACTTGACTTAGCTGACAAAACCTGTGAGTGGGAATCAACCCAAGAGAGTGAAAGAACCATAGGATGGAAAGGATATTTTGTGGATGGGATAGTAGCCAAGGAAGCCCATTTGGATAGCCTAATCAAGAGGATTAAGGCTACTGTTCCTAGTTAGCCATCATCAGTCAATTTGGTTAAGATTTGTGCTTGGTGCCAGTCAAGAATGCCCCAACACCTCTGGGGGCCCTTCTAATGATAGTATTAATGTCTTATACCAGAATAATCCATATAGTAATACCTAGAATCCACGATGGAGAAATCACCTAAATTTTTCTTTGAATCAGGACAACCAAGCAGGGCCTTCCAATTTTCATAATCAAGGTCAACCTGTACCCCAAAGGCCTCCCTTTGCACAACAATTTTTTTTCCAAAATACTTTTCCTATATCAAATGTAGGACCTCAGGCTAGTTTTCTTAGGGCCCCTCTCCTATCATCTTATCAGCAACCCCTAAATTTACCAACACTGGAGAGGCAAGTAGAATAAGGGAGTTGAAAAAAAAATATGGCCCTTCTCATGACAAGCCATCAAAATCTTACTAGAGAGCACACCCAAGTTGTCTCAATTATGTGTGAGAGGGAGAAAAGAACTTTACCTAGTCAACCAGAGCCTAACCCTAGGCATCATCAGCCTGTTAGTTCACAAGCACCAACTAATGCACCACTGAATATAGTACAAGGTTAGACCTAACAAGGGCCCCCTAACCAATGTAATGTTGTTTATGTCTTTAGGAGTGGTAGAGAGTACCAACAGAGCGTTCCTAAATCTTCCCCATCTATGACTCCTGTTAACTCTCCTTCAGTTGAGGACACAAGTGTGCCTCTTGTTTTAGGTTCGTTTGATGAACCTAAATATTCTTTTGAAATTAAAGATGATTTAGTTGAGGAAACAAAAATGATTCTTTTAAAAAATGACAAATCCCTAATAGTGCTTATGCTCCTCCTATGCAATTTCTTAATCGGTTGGTACACAAAAAGAAGACTGCTTCCATGGATAAAATTTTAGAAGTCTTCAAAAAGGTAGAAGTGAACATCCCTCTTTTGGATGCCATATCCCAGATCCCCGCCTGTGCAAAGCACTGAAAGATTTGTGTACTCACAAACGTATCACTAGTGTGCCCAAAAAAGCGTTCTTGGGAGGTAACATTAGTTCCATAATTACTCAGCCTATAGCAGCCAAGTATAAGGATTCAGGGAGCCCTATGATATCTTGTGTCATAGGCAACACCTACATTGAGCATGCCTTACTTGACCTTGGCGCAAATATGAATCTTTTACCTTACCATGTGTACAAGCAACTAGGATTAGGAGAATTGAAAGCCACTGGAACTACTCTTCAGTTGAGAGATAGTTTTGTTAAGATTCCTAAAGGGATGGTTGAGGATGTCTTACTAAAGGTGGGGGAATTCATTTTCCCTATTGATCTCATTGTGTTAGATGCCAAGCCCTTCTCAACCAAGGATGAGATCCCGATAATTTTAGGAAGACCATTATTGGCTACCAATAATGCATTAATCAATTATCGGAATGGTTTCCTAAGATTATCTTTTGGTAACCAAACTATTGAGTTTAACTTGTTTAGGATAGGCAAGCAACCACATATGGAAGGAGAGATCGATATGCTTGAGGATTTTCTGGATTTTTTTGATGATTTAGTTACCAACTTTGATATTGATTTTGATTCAGAATTCAAAGAGTGTATAGATGAGTTGGATGATGATAGTAAAAATTTGTTTTCTGAAGTCTCAGAGTCTTCACACACCTGTGGAGCCCTTAGAATCCCTTTCCAATTCCATTCCCAAACTTTAAGGAGTTGCCGTATAATTTGAGGTATGCTTTCCTAGGGCCTAATCAGACTCTTCCTGTAATAATTTCTTCAAATTTGACTTCTAGCCAGGAAAATGAGTTACTTAAAGTGTTAAAAGATAATAAAGAAGCCCTAAGTTGGACCATGGCTGATATCAAGGGTATAAGCCCTTCTATTATGCAGCATTCTATACATCTTATAGAGGATTTCAAACCATCCACGGAACCCCAAATAAGAGCTAACCCAGTGATGATGGAAGCCATTAAGAAAGAGATCCTAAAGTGCTTGGATCATGGAATACTTTATCCTATTTCTGACAGCTAATGGGTAAGCCTAATTCACGTAGTGCCTAAGAAGTCTGGGGTGACTGTAGTTCCCAATGTCAATAATGAACTAATTCCAACCCATGTCCAATCAGGGTGGAGAGTGTGCATAGACTACAAGAAACTTAATATTGCAACCTGGAAGGACCACTTCCAATTGCCATTCATTGACCAGATGTTAGAGAGGTTAGCTGGACATGAATAGTATTGTTTTCTTGATGGATATTCCGGCTATAACCAGATCCCAATTGCTTTAGAAGACCAACATAAGACAACTTTTACAGGCCCATATGGAACATCTGTTTACAGGCGTATGCCCTTTGGGCTTTGTAATGCCCCTGCTACGTTCCAACGATGCATGATGAGCATCTTTTCTGACATGGTCAAAAAATTCTTAGAAATATTTAGGGATGACTCTTCAATTCATGGGAATTCATATTCTGAATGTCTTCATCATCTTTCTCTAGTTTTGAAAAGTTGCATATCTAAGAATTTGGTTTGAATTAGGAGAAATGCCATTTCATGGTTAAATCTGGTATTGTTTTAGGCCATGTAATATCCAAGGAGGGAATTAGAGTAGATAGAGCCAAAGTGGATTTAATTGATAATTTACCACCTCCTCAATCTGTTAAGGACGTCCGATCTTTTCTAGGGCATGCAGGCTTTTGCAGAAGGTTTATTAAGAACTTTAGTCAGTTAGCCCGACCTGTCACTTCATTACTTGCCAAAGATCAAACTTTTGAGTTTTCTAAAGAGTGTCTAGAATCCTTCAAACAACTTAAGAAGGAGTTGACCAATGCACCCATTGTTTAACCACCTATTTGGACTGAACCTTTTGAACTGATGTGTGATGCTTCGGATTTTGCTATAGGAGCAGTTTTGGGTCAAAAGATTAATAAGTTTCCCACTGTCATTTACTATGCTAGTAGGACCTTAAATGATGCACAACTCAATTATACAACCATTTAAAAAGAATTTTTAGTTGTTGTATTTGTATTATAAAAGTTTCGATCTTACTTAGTTGGTTCACATGTGGTGGTGTATACTGATCATTCTGCTCTCAGATACCTCTAGCAGTCTACTCCAAATTTCACTAACAGTCTTAGGAGACTCCTAATCCAAAACTGCTTTCACCTTTCCAGGATCGACCTCAATACCTCTAGCAGGTACAATGTGTCCCAAGAAATTCACTTATGATAACTAGAATTTACATTTACTAAACTTTGCATACAACTGCTTCTCTCTCAACCTCTATAGTACTGACCTCAAATGAATTGCATAATCCTCTTTACTCTTGGAATAAATCAAAATGTCATCAATAAAGACAATCACATACTGACCAGCATATCATGAAACACTCTATTCATCAGTCCCATAAAAGCTGCTGGTGCATTAGTTAGTCCAAATGGCATAACTGCAAATTCATAGTGGCCATACCTAGTCCTGAAAATTGTCTTTTGGATATCACTCTCCTTGATCTTCAACTGGTGATACCCTAACCTCAGATCAATCTTAGAGAATGTACTAGCTCCTTGTAATTGATCAAACAAATCATCAATAAGAGGAAGCAGATACCGGTTCTTAATTGTCAATTTATTCAATTCGCGGTAATCAATACACAACTATAAACTCCCGTCTTTCTTCTTCACAAACAAGACTGGAGCTCCCCGAGGTGACACTCTGGGTCTAATCAAACCCTTCTTTAATAAATCTTGGAATTGTTCCATCAACTCCTTCAATTCAATAGGAACCATTCTGTAAGGTGCCCTTGACACTGGTGCTGCCCCAGGCATTAAATCAATACAAAATTCAATTTCCCTATCTGCGGGTACACTACTCAGATCCTCTAGAAATACATCTGGAAATTCTTTGACTACTTCTAATTCTTCCAATGTAGTAGTCTTCTTGGTCGTGTCTTGGACACATGCATAATATGCTTCTCATCCTTTATTTAGTAATTTCTGTACTTAGATAGCAGAAATCAATATCTTCCTAGTTTCCTTTCTGTGTCCCTAATATATAAACTCATCTCCATTCCTAGATCTGAATAATATCTTCTTCTCAACACAGAGCACATAAGCTTGATATGCTGACAGTCAATCCATTCCTAGTATGACATCAAAGTCCTTCATAGGTATGCAAATCAAATGGGCAATCATATTTCGCCGACATATATGAAAGACACAGGGTTCATACACATCTTCTAAGTCCACAATAAATCTTGTAGATGTACTAATCATCAACTGATAAGCTAACTTTTTAGATTTCACACCCAACTTTGGGGCAAAGTTAACACAAATGAATGAGATGCACCAGAGTCAAACAATACACATGCTGGTATATTAGAGACAAGCACTGTACCTGTCACTACTCTAGGTGTAACCTCGGCTTCCTCGGCTGTCAGTGCAAAAACTTTCCCAGATGCCTATGACTTCTTGGTAGATGTAGAAGAAGAAGAAGCCACACTTTTCCCATTTAGTTTCCTCTGAGGATAGAATTTTGCATAATGCCCTAGCTGTTGGTATACATAACATCTCACAGTGATAGGCTGGACTATAGAAACTGCTGGATGAGACTATGTTGACTGTGTCAGGGTAGAAGCTTGACCAGCCTCTCTCTGTCTAGATACTAGGGCAGAAGATGAAGCTCCCCTTCCAAACCTTCCAAACTGTCTCCCTGTGTTACCTGTCTTGGCCCTTATTACTGCCTGAATCTAGTAGCCTTCCCTTTGCTTATCCTCAATGGACTTTGCATGAATTCTGACTCCTTTCTATCCCTCACACTGATCGGGAAATAGTTCTTATAGAACACTTCCACAAACTGATGCTAGGTGGGATGTGGATACATGGCTAACAGTATGGGTCTGGTAGCCTTCCACCAGGCATAGGCTTCATTCTGCAGCTGATAGGTAGCATGCATAATCTTCTGCTCATCACTGCAATTCAACACTGCCAATTCCTTCTCAACTCCTTTTATCCATTTTGATAGTGCTAATTGATCATAATTCATACCACTGAAGTATGGGGCCATATGTTTTTGGAATTTCTCCATCAACTTGCTTGTGTCTGTCCATAATTGCACTGCTGGTGGGTTCTCTAAGCCTTGTTGTCCTGCCTAAATACCTACAACTGGCACTGCTTGAGCTACTTTCCCACTTGTAGTCTGGGGTGCTACTTGTGCAGGTGGGACTAGTATTCTTCTGGCACGTAATACTGTGGCCATTTCTTTAATCATCCTAGTCTGTTGTTACTGTTGTTGTTTTTGTTGCTATATATTTTTCCATATGGTTTATTGCAACCCTTGATGTATTCCTTGGACCATATTGGTCACTATAGCTGCCACATCCTGTGTTGTAAGTACTGGTGGTATAGGAGGTGGCACAGATGCTACTGCTTCTGCTGAGCAGTTGTAAGAATAGACTCATTAATTTTTTATGCTACTTCACTCACTCTCTCATCCTCCCCAGACACCACAGGGGGAGCTCTAGTAGTAGGCCGACCCCTTTTCTGGTGCCCTGCTCTTTGTTGAGGTGGAGCACGTTTTGGAGGCATATTGGGAATTTCCCGAAAATCATAGCGTATCAATTCCCAATGCTTAACACAAATATATATTGTCAATAAGGATCAGTAATGCAGCAGCTGATCGGATACAAATTTAATCATTCATATACTAATCATATTTCTATCATACACAAACAATTCACAACAATCAAGCTTTTATCTTGAAGCTTTTATTTCTTTACTTCCTATTGCACTAGATGATCCTAAGGTCCTGTGGGTTGTCAGACTTCGGTCTTGGAGTTTGCTTTGATACCACCAATTGTCACACCCTACCTTCTCTTGGCACAGATATGCCAGCATTGGATACCTTAACTCATCCAATCAGCCTGATACTTCCCCAGTATCCAACTCTAAGAGAGTCCGCAACACCACAGGCACATATTTCTATAAGTCATGATCATCCGAGTATTTAGCAGATGTATGAAATCAAATAAATAATTCATACTCACCTAGTGCATCTTAGTGAAATATAATATTATATGTACAATGATTCACAAGCTATTAACAACAGCCCATTATATTATAGTGGTCCAAGTATAAACATGTATACCTGTAGTCTGAACCATAAAAAATTGTCATCCATATATATATATGTACACACAAAAAATAATCATGAACATCAATCCTCAAAATTATTGTCCACCATATGCACAATCATCGCACTCACAATCAGGTCCATGACTGAAATCATCATACTCCTGTATACCAGCCAATTGGTCCATAGCCATAGCATCATGCTCAACACGAGTAGTCTGCAGGTGACTGTGCTCCTCATCTATAGATCAAAGGAAAGGGGGGTGCGCACTGTAATGCTCAATGAGAGGTGGGGGAGAACAAGCACACGCATCTATATGCAATGTATACTCCACACAAAGAGAATGATGCTCATGAGTCCATTTAATTAACTGTTCTCATTCCCCGGTCCAATACTAAGTCTCATTACCTATGGGTATAGTGCTACGCAACAGAGGTGGCATACCTTACCCTATACGTTGGGCCTCAGGTATATAAGCTTGTTGCAGGCAGGATCCAGTAGGTCCCGATCAGAGCCTCGGTAGCCCGGCTAACCCTTAGAGGGTAATCTAGTATAATAATATCCACAGGCATACAATACATTGTATCCTGTCCAATCCTTAATTGATATCACACCTCTCATCACAAAGTGCATTGCCGATCAAGTAACCATATGTCGGGATTAGTTCGTACCTAACCCCCTACGGACAAGGGGTGTAGTACTTTGGGTTATGACTCCTAGCCCAGCATACTAAATGATGTACAACCAATCATCCAAATCACATATGCAAACATGGGCATCTGCACGTGACCCATCTTACCTATCTTACCTTTATGATTTCCATCTCCATCAATTCCACCATAACACAAACATAATACAAAATAAATGCAAATGCACTGAATCAAACAAGCGATGCATGAGCAATAATTAATAAACACACCAAAAGAAGTAAGAAAGAGAGGCACCCACTCACAATGAAAATTAGAACCAACTATCTCTCCTCCAGGTGCAGGACAAGCTCTCTTACAATTATTTGAAATTGCTAAAATCAGAAATTACAAACAAGTATTAAAAATCAAATTAATTTTATTCACCCTCAATAGTAATATCTAATATCCTCCTAATAGACCCTATAGGTTCATTCACCCATATGTATTATTGTCAAAAACTCAGGCCAATATAGCCTCTGGAATCCCAATCGGCTAGAGAGATTTGGTCCAATCGCTCGGCCTGTGGTCTCCCGTCGGTTGACCAAATTTATACAGAAATCAATTCTGCCACCTTCTATATTGGTTCTCATCTCTGTTTTGGCCATCAGTCCTCTGTTTCTATGTCATAAGTTCACATCAGTGAAGGTATCACCTCAATTTCACTATTTAGTCAATCGACCATTAACTTATTTTCAATTTACTAATTGCAATTATCCATTGCAGCAGAGGATTTCAGAATCAGACCTTAAATTCATATGATTACATCCACATAAGTGACATAAATCAAACTATCAAAACTTAACCTCCAATCTAAAGTTGCATGCTTAGATTTCAACATCAATCTCACTCTACATGTGAAGGATCAAACCTAAATCACTTGCATGCACCATTAGTATCATTAACAACAAAATCCATGTCTTAGAACCTTTAAACAATAAAATTAGAAAGGGGATTTCAATATCCAAGTCCTTAATTAAAGAATGGATGCATGAATCTTCCATCACTTTCTCTTTGCATGTGTTCTTAGCCCTTAGAACAGTAAAATAAAACTGAAATTTCATTTCCTTCTCATGAAATTTTACTGTTTTAAGAGCTTAATAAGGATTCTCATATCATAGTCTCCAATCGACCATGGTCTTGACTCCAATTATGAATTTCTTTCATATTCTCTTCGTGCATTTCACCAGTCCTCAAGAATCCAAGAAATTAAACTCCAAATAGCAAAGATCTTGCTGAGTTTTTTTTGAATTCTCTTCCCATGCACAAAATCGGTTTATACCCTTTTCATTTTCTGAAATTACTTACTTTTACAGATTAATAGGAGTAAGAGATGAACATATCTTGCAGCTTAACCCTCTATCAAAGACCTAAGGACTGAAATCTCCTACCGAACCTCCTTCTCTTCCCTTCTCTTCTTTCTTCTTCTTACTGTCCAAAACTTGTAAAGATGAGAAAATGAGTCTCAAGTAGTTGGTGGAGGCAGTTTATAGCCCCACTAACACCCCTTAGTGGCCCACTAACATATATATATTATATAATATTTTAACATATGTATAAATAAGTACACCCTTACTACTAATATTATGTGATTCTAATTTCAGATTTATACATTATATACCCATATTAATTACAACTCTAATTTCATAATTTTTATTATTTAAATTATTTTAATATATGCACTACATTATTATATATATATGGTGCCATATGACTTACATTACTACATTATTAATACTTATAGGTACCCTTCTTTACTTTATAATTTTTAATTCCATTATTTATTATTCATTCTTCTTAGTCACATCAGACCCATAGGATTAGGTCCACATGTCAAGACTTCCAATAATGGGGCCCATTCGATCAAACCAGACAATTTTGTCCATTCAACAGGTTGGCCTGTCATTTCCAGAACTCTCTAGCCTGTTGAGCCAGATTTGCTCTTTTAGAGTATATTTAGTCCCTTTCTATTACTGACCCTTGTGAAAGGTTAATAAATACCTATTGGCCCACTTTTCTTGTTGTTTGAAGACACATGTACATATTAGGTCATTCTTTCCTTCCTGGCACTCTACTGTTGCCAACCAAGCTAGTGTTGGCCTCCCCAGCATGTTACTCTTGCCTGTTCACAATCAATGTAAAGAGGTAAAATTTGGGGTGTTACACGGGGTCCATCTGGTTAGCTAAAGATAAGCCGTTCTTTGAGAAAGATTCATTGGCATTCCACATGGTAGAACCATTGCTTTCCAAAGGAATCATTCAGAGTGTGGGAAAATTATTAAACTACCCACCCGTGACAGTCACTATAATGCGCTTATAGTGTTGCGTGACACATGCCAAGACGTGAGTCTAACTTAAGTGGCACTAGGTGTGGAGGCTTGACACATGACCAGAGACAATATGACTTGCCGTTTAGCAAGTCACTGGGTCATGGTGCAATTAGACCTCTTTCCCCTCCCCCTTTTTGTTTTTTTAGAATTATGGCCATTAAGGTTGTAAGCTTTCCTCTTTAAGATTGATTGTTGGGGCAGAAGAAGAGGAAGGAGTTGAAGCAGGATTGGGATCAAGCTCGAAACCAATAGCAGTGAGGATTATAATTTGATCGTTAGACATGATGGGATACTTCTTCTTGGCTTAGGCAATGATTTATACTAGATGAGATTGAGCCTCCTGAGGAGATAAGGATGATTCAGGCTTCAAGGGGATGTCTTCACAGATGCTTCATTTAGGCACAAATATGGATCTTGACAGCGGTGATATATCAAATTTCTCCCACCATTTAACAGAGAGATGGCATTCCAAAGTAGGGACCTAATCCCATACTTCAAACTTATCTGATGAAACAACATATTTCCAATGAAGGATCCACAGAACTTCATACAAGAGATAAAATTGAACATAGTGTGCTCTTGGATCCAATGGTTTATTGAATTCCTGAAATTTCTTTAGTGAGGCTTGAAGCTCGACTGGAAGGAATTCATGGCATGGAGGCCCCCATTAAAGAACCATCTGAGGAACCAATTCGGCACACCTGATAAGGTGCGTTGAAGACAGAACTTTATGAGCCAAGAATGAGTATCTTGATCTTTCTGATATAAGAAGATCATTTCCCAAGTTTTAATATAGTCATTGTAATCGTATGACCTCATTTTTAGGCCAGAGATGTCATATATTTGTCTTCAGAATGAGGGAGTAGGAACCCATTCGCGATAGGATATGATATCAAAGATCTGAAGCTTAGAATAAGCCTTGACTGAAGCACATCAATAAGAATGCTGAATATAAGCAGACTTGGTTTCAGAGAGTATCATTTATAAAATAGTCTAGTCTTATCACCATAAGATGGATGGAGATGACTCGAAGGTAGATGGTGGCAATTTCAGAAGGGGTTTGACAAAGATGGATATTCTCAATGGTGATAATACTAAACATGTTGGTTTCAATTAAAGGGGAGTTATTTACAGCCTTAATTAAGGTTGTTGGAGATTGGGAGGAGATAGGAGAAGGGATTGAAGTAGTCTTGAGGAAGATGCAGAAAGAGTTTTGTTTGGAGAAGCAAGCACAATAGCTTACTTTTAGGCTTTGGAGCCCTGTAAGAATTCACGAGTTAGGAAATTAGGTAAACTGTTAGTTTCTCCTTTAATGAATTCAATTTCAAAATAAAAAATGGAGAGCAGAGATTGCCATCTAGCAAATATCTGTTTAGATGCTAGATTTTTAACATCCTTTTCAAGAACATCTTTGGCAGCTTTGCAGTCTACCATGACAAGAAATTTTTTATTCAAGAGATCACTTTCAAATTTAGTAATGCATAAAACAAGCGAAAGAATCTCCTTTTTAACAGTGGAATACTTTTGCTAAGTTGGATTCCAAGTACCTGAGGTAAATCGTACCAGGACTTCTTTTGGGAGAGTCGGGCATTTCTGCTTGAGAATTCCGCCATACCCAAAATCGGATGCATCAGATTCCATAATCTTGAGACAATCAGGTCTTACTAAACTTAAACAAGGAAGCCCTTTAGCTTTGAGCTTAATTTTTTGGACAACATTTGTATGAACATTTGTCCATGGTTCAGGTTCAGACTGAAGCCTATTAAATAATGGTTTGGCATCTTTAGCCAAATCTTTATAAAACTTAACTATATAGTTGAGACTTCCAATGAATCTCTGTAAATCTTGAGACAATCAGGTCTTACTAAACTTAAACAAGGAAGCCCTTTAGCTTTGAGCTTAATTTTTTGGACAACATTTGTATGAACATTTGTCCATGGTTCAGGTTCAGACTGAAGCCTATTAAATAATGGTTTGGCATCTTTAGCCAAATCTTTATAAAACTTAACTATATAGTTGAGACTTCCAATGAATCTCTGTAACTGAGTTTTATCAGTTATTTCATCAGGGTATATAGTGCCCCAGAAAATGAATCCTGGTTTGAAACAATTTTTTCTTTTTATCTGAAACGGCTAGTCCTGCCTTTTTTATAGTAGAGAGAAGGATATTAAGATGTTTCCAATGTTGAGAAATATCCTGAGAAGAGATAAGGACATCATCTATATACACAATTATAAGCTGTGAATATGGATTGAAAATCTGGTTCATTATGTTTTGAAATTCAGAGGGAGCATTTTTTAGTCCAAAGGGCATGACATTCCATTCATATTGACCAAAAGGTACTACATATGCTGTCCTATATCTATCCTTCTTAGCAATCTGAATTTTCCAGTAACCAGATTTCATATCATTTGGGAGAAAACACAGGATGCGTGTAATCTATTCAGAAGATCCCTCTTATTAGGGATAAGGTATCTGATCCATTTGAGCACCTTATTTAGGGGCTTATAATTTATAACAAGTCTCAATGCCTCGTTCAACTACAACATTATTCTTGACATAGAACGTTGTACCGCTCCAAGGAGATTTACTAGGTCTGATTAGACCTTTGGAAAGTAGCTCGGGGATTTCCCTTTGATAGATTTCTCTAAGCCTCATTGGCATTTGAGCCATTCGAGCATTAGTAGGAATCTTTGGCTCGGAGAAACCTTCTTCATAAGGAAGGGTGACAATATGAGATTGTCATGACCAAAAGGCATTTGGAATTTCCACACAGACTTCCTTTTCAAGCCTAGACTTAAATTCTTTTACCTAGGCTTGGAAGGCTGGATCTTTAATCTTTTGCTGAATGCTCTTCTGCTGAATCTCAGATGATAGTGAACAGATACAATTTTCTTTAGACTAAATTTAAGTCCGTACCTCATTTATTATATGAACCTTGGGTGGTTCGAGAAATAGGAAAGTTATTGGATGATTATTAATCATCGAATGAATTACTACTCCATAAATTTGAAGAGCATGTAATTGTGAGATAAAAGGTGTGCCTAATAAGGCAAACTGAGTTAGCCCTTTGACCATAATGAATGAGGACTTAAGGTAGTGCTCATTATTACAGATAGACGCAGAATATAGATTGTAATCAATTTGCATTATGTATCCATCCGCTGTTACCAGCTTTTGAGTTGTCATCTCAAAATATTTTGAAGGAACAAGTCCTTCGTTGATACAATTCATATCCACGCCTGAATTAATTAAGGCAATGGTTTTGAGGCTAAATTCTCTGTTAATGAAAATTTCTATTTGAATATGCCATCGATGAGATTGAACCTTTTGAACAGTCAACACTTGAGATTCTTGAAGAACTTCCTTCGGAATAGGATTTTTTTATGTCAAAAGATCCCTAAAAGAAGCTTCTTCGTCGAAATCCTAATCAACATACTACTTTTCATTGTATAATTATAGAGTCTGAATTCTTTGTTTAAGACTCTTTACCTCAGTTTTGACTTCATTCAGTTCTTTTCTTAGCTCCTATAGGGTTGGTTCTCTAGGTTTAGAGCTTTTGACCTGATATATGATATTTTTAAAACTACAATCTTCTACATAAGAAGATTGTTGCGGAACAATTTTTTCTACCCTTAGTGTTTTCTCTGACCATTTGGATGTACTTTTAACATTTGCGAGTTTGCTTCTGGGTCAACAATTTGATCAATGGCCTTTAAAAGAAATTAGTCCTCTGATGAGAGAACCATCAAGCCATTTTCTTTTAACATAGCCTGATATGGGTCACAGATACATTGTGGAGTCTGAACTTAAGACTCAAAAGTATCGGAATCACTGTCAAAATCCATCTGAGCAATTTCATTATCGGATTCTGATCCGGTATTAGATTCTTGCTCAGACGAGCTATATAGCAGTACCTTAGACATGTTTTCTTTAAGAGAATCATCAATCTTTAGTGCTTTTATCCGGGCCTTAGTTTGGCATTTGTACTTGTAATGACCTACTTTGCCACACTTATAACAAACAAGAGGTTTGTTTGCGCATGCATAGGTGTTTTGAGGTGGAGTTTTAGAGTATGATCGTTTCTTTGAGAAACGTTTGGGCTTTTCCCATTTATTTTTAGTTTGATATGTAGGCTTGGAATGATACTTTGAGATTCGTTTATGAGCTTTCTTGGTTTCGGGAAGACGAACCTTCTCATATCCGAATTGTTCACAAAAATCTTCCAGTTATTTAAATCCTCTTTGTCTCTCTTTAGACAGCTGCTTTCGAAGTTTGAGATCAGTGTATAGTTGTAGACCCTCATTATAGATTTCTGAAGCCAATTCCCCAAAGGTGTAGTGGTCAAAGGGAATTGTCCCATTATTGGCTTTGAGTCTATAATGCATGCAAACAATGGTGGCAGCCCAGAGATAAACTTTTCTTTCCATAAATCATTATTACAATCTTCTTTTGTGAAAACTTTGGCAAAGAAAACATCTCTATACCATCTATAATAAGATAGTGATGGGCAACAAAGGTTCATCAACTGTTCTCTGGTTCGATCAGCCAAGATTTCAGGTGGTCCAACAAAAATCAAGAGTTATAGTCTAAATTAGGGTATTCACTCCTTCCTCTTTTTCCATATATATTGTCTGCTCGGTGATAATGCCATCTGGTTGGTAACATTCTATGCATGTGGAACTCGAGTGGTTGTAGACAGAATATGGTGTTTTGTCTATTAGACAAATAGAAATCCCACTAACGACGAAGTTGGCAGAAAAATCCGGTCGCTATGATTTTAGCAATGTCAGAGTCCGTAACATTTTTCCTTGTGTTGGATATTTATATGTGATAAAAAGGTATACGTACAACCAATAAAAGCAATCTCCTCTGTTCAACGCCATCTTGATTTAGGCCCATCAAGGAAGCTTTCATTAGATTTGAAAACATTTGAAGTCCGCTCTTGCCTATAAATAAAGCGTTTCACTGTGGTTGGAGGGCATCCGGAAAACATCTAATTTCGATTTTAGCCCTTTAGTCTCTTTGTAAGTGTGAGTGCAATTTGAATGTCAGTATTTAAGATCACTACTTTGTAAGTTGGTGTGTCGAGTTTTCTTTGAAGTAGTAAGCTAAGCTCTAAGTGCTCTACTTCAATGGTCGTGTCTTGAACTTATGTAAGTGTTTTGTCTTTTATTATTTGAGTACTTCTGGTATGAATGCTGCTAATCTATGTAAGAAATAAATTGCTAGAATAGATGATTTATTATATATATATCTTATGCTTGGATTGAATTTTAGGCCCATCAAGGAAGCTTTCATTGGATTTGAAAACGATTTGAAGTATGCTCTTGCCTATAAATAAAGCGTTTCACTTCGGTCGGAGGGCATCTAGAAAACTTCTACTTTAAATTTTAGCCCTTTAGTCTCTTTGTAAGTGTGAGTGCAATTTGAGTGTATGTATTTAAGATCACTACTCTGTAAGTTGGTGTGTCGATATTTCTATGAAGTAGTAAGCTAAGCTCTAAGTGCTCTACTTCATTGGTCATGTCTTGAACTTATGTAAGTGTTCTATCTTTTATTATTTGAGTACTTCTAGTATGTATGCTGCTAATCTATGTAAGAAAGAAATTGTTGCTACTTCTAGTATGTTTTAAAAAATACATTTTTTATTAGCATAATTTAAAAAAATTATGGTTAATATAGCTTTGATGGAACTCAATTACATATATGTTACTACCAATTGGCTGATCTACGACTCTATCATATCAAAATTTTTTTCTAGCAGGTAAATATTTATTTTGATTTTTGAAAAATATGATAAGTAGATTAATATTTAAAAAGATTGAAAAATATGGAAAAATATTACGTTTTCATTTTAAAAATAAAGAACGAATATGAGATTAATTTTAAAGTGTTTTGAAGCGTACATGATGATTGTTATGTTATACCATATTTGATTTTGTTGTATTATATCGTTAAAATATTTTTTAAAATTGAATACAAAAAATTGATGTTAGAAAAAAGAAATATAAGTAGCTTCCATATACTTGTAAGTTAATAGATGGTGAAATTATGGTGATTTGCTTAGTGATGCTTGAGTCCATCTCTAAAGGATGCGAAGATCATTATTAAAACACATAACAAATACATGATCTCCTATCTTCAATAAAACCCAACAAATTCACCATTGATTATTAGATCCATTATGCAGGATATCTCGTATTTAGCTTCTTGTTTTTATTATTGTATTCTCAAATTTGTTCCAAGGAAGATTAACAACTTAGTTGATTCTTTGGCAAGGAAGGACATGTTGGCAATATGTGCTTGGCCCAATTTTGATCCATAGATTAAGGAGATTCGTTTTGCTCATGCCATGAGTTTCCTGCCTTGATCTAACCATTGATAAAGTTTTCCAAAAAAAAAAAAAAAAAAGGACGGTTTGCAATGGCTATACAGACTTTCAAAAAAAAGAAAAAAAGCATCATGTAGTACCTTAAAATTTTGCATTAGTACAACTAATTTCCCCCCTTAGTTAAATTTGTGTAGTTCAACTTACGCTTCATTTGGTTACACGGGGAATTGAAAGGAAATGAATTGAAATTTTCAATAAAAGAAACTTTTGTAATCATTATCTCATATGGTTATTTCATTATCTCCAAATCTTTCTATATTTAGTTAATAAATTTCAGTTTACTTTGCATCTAAACCCCTTGGATTTATTTTTATATAAAAAAAATATATTGAATTTGAAAAGTAAAATAAAAATTGGGAGAAAGAACATTACCCACTTGCGTTACTCCATGCCTAAACACAATAGGATGGAAAAGACTGTGTTGCCCCCGCACCCGACAGTGATGATGTTCCCGTATTTCCTCCTATTGGCTTGCACATAGGCGTGTGTATATGCCAATAGGATAGCATTCTTTTTCCATCAAAGTTATATCTAAAAGTATCATTACTAAATATTTTAAAATTTTGATAATTTAAAAAAATCACGATTTGGAGGGAGAACGAGCTGTTTGCGGCGCCTTCAGCTGATGCCTTTTTCAAAAAATGGATAAAGAATCAGTGTCATTGGCCGAAAGGCCAAATCATTTATTATGTGAAACCGCTAAGTCATTTTTTTGCCGTTAAAAATGATTATGTAAGAAATTTGCCGAGATTGAGAAATTTTCCTTTCCCATCCCTTGAATGTTCTTTTTCACACAAACACACATACACACACACACACAAACACACACACAAAAAGAAAAAAAAAACTCTTTACACCCAAATGGAGCAGGACTGCAGGAAGCGAGCATGACCCAGATTCTCTCGGAGAGCTAGCCTCACTTTAGAAGCTGCATCACCTTCCTTCCTGATATGATAGAATTTGTCACCCGATAAAGTGAGGACATGTGGCATCCGAGGGAGGGACACATGTTGCCCATCCGATAGAGGCCGCAAGGCTTCAAACCACGTGAGAAGAAGATTTCCAATGAGGGATTCCCGAAACCCTAGGCCGAGAAATCCTATAAGAGGGAACCAAAAAGGAACCTACAAGAGGTACACCGACACCCACCATTACTCCTGTAAAAACACTGTTCTGCCGATCACTAACTTGGGCATCGGAGGACTAATCCCGGAGATACCTCTGGGCCTCTGCCTTCTATGCTTGTGCAGGGTCGGCTCATACGGATTCTTGGCAGTAACAGATTGGTGCTATCTGTGGGAACGACAGTAATAGTGGGGAAAACCTACAATCATAAGAAAACCAGAACAACGTCAGTTTAAACATGGATGAGGGGGAAGCTTCAGGAGGGCACCCCCCTTGACAGAAATCGGCAAAGAACGAGGAAACAATGATATTCGGTGCACAGAGATAGTAATCTCTTGCCCCCTCCTAGGGCGCAGGATTATGTGACAAGGGAGCAGTTCGACGCCCTTCAGGAGAAGTATGACCTAATTGCCGAGATAATAAAGGAGGTCTCCAAGGCCGTCTCTCAGAGGACCAGTGAAGCACCGTGAGGCTCCCATGTCTAGCCAGAGCAAACCCAAGATGAGGGTCGGAGTAGTTGAGGATCGATAAGGTCTAGCCGAAATCCTCGAAACCATGCCATGAGGGAAAGTCCGCACCCAAAGAAAGGGCGCAACGTGCCACCAAGGCCAGGCATTAGGGAACACGCCAAGGAGATGGACAGAGACATGAGGACTCGGGGTTAAAGCAGATGATCCTCTGAAAGACAAGATCCGAAAGGTCATAAAAAACCAGACGGGAACTAATGAGCGGACCTCACTAATGATACAGCTCTAGCCGATGAGGTCATAGGGGACCCCCTCCCGATAGGTTTTTGTTTACCCGAATATGACACCTACGACAGGTCTGGAGACCCCATCGATCATCTGGAAGGCTTCAAGATTGCGATGCAGTTTTACCGAGTCTCAGGAAACATCATGTGTCGTGCCTTGCCTTTAACGTTCAGAGGAGCGGCAGGGTTATGGTACAACCACCTGCCACAAAATTGATTCACAGCTTTAACGATTTGAGTTACTCTTCGTGAGGGGATTCTCCAGTTGCCAACCCCTCAGAAGACCACATTGAACCTGACCAACGTCAAACAACATGAAGGAGAGTCACTACGAAGCTACGTGAAGCGCTTCCAGCCGGAAAAGATCACGATCAGAGGTTTGGACCCAAAAGAAGAGTTCATAGCCTTATTGGGAGGCGACAAAGATAACGAGCTAAAAAGGTCTTTGGCGAAACATACACCGAAGAACCTGCTGAGTTGTGTGATAAATATATTCAGATGGAAGAAACCCTCCAAGCTGATGAGGAAGCTGAAGCGAAGGCGGGGAGTAAAAGGACCTCAAGAGATGATGACAAACCTTCCGAGGGTAAGAGATGAAAGTCTGAATGTGATCGGGCACCCAGTCTGCCAAAGAAGTTCGAGAGATATGCATTGCTAAACCAAAGAGAGACAGACATGCTGATGCAGATAAAAGAAACCCCAGACGTTGGAGTCATGAAGTGGCCTGGGAAGATGGGACGACATCCTGAGAGACGTAACATGGACAAATATTGCCACTTCCACAGAGACAACGGTCATGACACCGAAGATTGTTGGCACCTGAAAGGAGAGACCGAAGGAATGATCCGAAGAGAATACCTTGGTCAGTTCGTAGACCGCGAAAAGGAAGATGCCCAAGACGGTAACGATCGCAGGGACAATCGCCAAAGAGACGGTAGAGGTCACCATGAAAGATGGGGGCCAGCAGGGGCAATCAGGAACGACAAAGGGACCGGACGCCCGAAGAAGCTAACCATCGCCCCCATAATGATTATAAAAGCCCAACTAGGGTTATAGCGACTATTAGTGGAGGCCTAACCGCTGGAGATAGTTCCATTTCGGCTAGGAAAGCAAAAGCCTATGCGAGAAGCGTGCATGTGGCTGAATGGTCAAATAAGAGGGCAAGGACGGGACGGTTATCTCCTTATTGGATGACGACCTGGAAGGGGTGCAGACGCCACATGATGATGCCTTGGTAATTACCATGATCGTAGCCGATTGCATTGTAAAAAAGATCTTGGTCGATAATGGCATCTCAACTGATATCCTATTCCTTGAAGCCTTCCAGAAGATGGGTCTAGATAAAGGAAAGCTGAAGAAGGTCGAACAACCATTGCAAGGGTTCTCGGGCACCTTGAACAGAGTAGAAGGGTCAGTGGAGCTACCGGTAAGGGCAGGCACTAGAGATCGCCAGGTAATATTTATGATCAACTTCTTGGTAGTAGACATCACTTCAACGTACAATGCCATACTAGGGAGAGTCGACTTAAACTTATTAAAAGATGTCGTCTCCACGCCACACCACAAGATGAAGTTTTCAACTAAGAATGGGGTTGGGGAGTGTCGAGGCGATCAAGAGGCATTCTGAAAGTACTACGCCACCACCTTATGAGGAAAGTGAAAGGCAGGCGAAGCTCTCCCGATAAAAGATCTACGCGATGATATAAATTATCAGAGGGGAGAATCGGTAGAGGAGCTGATACAAGTCGAAGTCGAAGAAGGGGATAGTACTCGCCAATTCCAAGTCAGGGCTACAATGCCAAGATAGCAATAGGAAAAACTCATCTCATTCCTTTGAGCCAATTCTGACGTCTTCGCTTGGTCAGTCTCAGACATGCCCGGGATAGACCGAGAAGTAATAGAGCATCATATGAGCATCAACCCGACAAAAAAGCCGATAAAGCAGAAGAAGAGGACCTTCACCCCTGAGAGGCAATAGAAGATAGATGAGGAGATAGAGAAGTTATTAGGAGCAAATTTCATCTATGAAATCCAATACCTCGAATGGATATCCAATGTGGTTATGGTCCCAAAGGCAAACGGGAGTTGGAGGATCTGCATCGACTTCACAGATTTAAACAAGGTATGCCCAAAAGACAGCTGCCCCTTACCAAAGATAGACCTTCTCATCAACGCCACTTCGGGACATGAGGCACTGAGCTTCATGGACGCGTACTCGGGATACAATCAGATCTAGATGTGTAAAGAAGATGTTCCGAAGACATCCTTCATGACCGAGGGAGGACTTTACTGCTATGAAGTAATGCCCTTCGGAATGAAAAACACAGGGGCCACTTATCAAAGGTTAGTGAACAAGATCTTCAAGGGGATGATCGACAAGACTATGGAGGTGTACGTGGATGACATGATAGTGAAAAGCCTAAAAGCAGAACACCATATCCGAGACCTAGAAAAGGCATTCCAAGTATTAAGGCAATACGACATGAAGCTGAATCCAACAAAGTGCGCGTTCAGAGTAGCATTGGGAAAGTTCCTTGGCTTCGTCATTTCGGAGAGGGGAATCGAAGCCAATCCGGTGAAGATACAGGCTATTCGAGATGTGAGGTCACCGCAGAATGTAAAGCAAGTCCAGGAGCTCACAGGTAGAGTCGCCACCCTAGGACGATTTATGTCTCGGTCAACTGATAAGTGCCTTCCTTTCTTCAAAACCTTGAAAGGGTTGAAAAAGTTTGAGTGGACAGAAGAGTGCGAAAAGTCCATTGAACTATTGAAAGAGTACCTAGCGATGCCCCCACTACTAATGAATCCAAATACAGGGGATACCTTACAGTTATACCTAGCTGTATCGACAGTGGCAGTGAGGGCGGTACTAATAAAGGAAGAAGGAAGACAACAACGACCAATTTATTACGTTATCCGAACCCTTTTGGATGCAGAAACGAGATAAGGTGGAGAAAGTAACATACGCCCTGGTGATAGTGGAAAGAAAGCTGAGGCCCTATTTCCAATAGCATATGAAGTGTGTGCTCACAGACCAACCTCTGAAGAAGATACTATGGAGGCCGGATATGTCCGGCCGCCTAGTAAATTGGGTCATAGAATTAGGAGAGTTTGAAATCTAGTACAGGCCGAGAATCGTAATAAAAGCACAGGCTCTAGCGGACTTCATAGCTAAGACAATGGTAACAGATAAACCCCAGGAGTCTGTTGAGTCTCGGGCAAAAAGAACTTGGACATTGTATGTGGATGGTGCATTCAATAGCGCGGGGAGCGGTGCTGGGATCATACTTGTTAGCCTCGAAGGCTAAAAAGAAAAAACAACTTACTAAAGCAGAAACTAACACTAATCTCGTATAAGCCTTCAATCCCTAATATTTGAGCTTATAGAATCCCCAAACATTGTCATTCCATCACCCATATAACCCATTGAGCACTCAAAATTAAGCCTATTGGTCCATTCTTGGCCCAGTTTGATCCAACCGATAGCCTGGTTTGTTGTTGGCCCTCTTGTTCTTCTCAACTGCATCAATCCCTGTCGACCATTGAAGTTAGAAACACTTAAACTGAATAGTAGGAAAGAGAAATCTGAGAGATCACTGGCAGAAAAATAGCTTTAAGACATCAACTTTATGATATATGAAGGCTAAGGGACAAACAGGGTAGAATGCAAACAACGGCCATTTGACTGGAACCTGGATGAGGAAATACTTGGAGTAGTATCTATCACAGAAGGTAGACTGAAATAAATCAGAAAGTACTTTCAATATTATGAAGGATGATTCAGAAAGTAATTTCAATATTATGAAGGACGATTCCAAAGTACTCTCAATATTATGAAGGATAATTCAATACCTTATAGATATCTTATGGAAATATGGTTCGACTTCAATGCCTCAAACAATAAAGCTGAGTACGAAGCCCTAATAGCCAGAATAAACCTGGAGCGGGCCTTGATGGTACAGGAGTTAGAAGTGCACAACGACTCACAGCTCATGGTGCAACAGGTGAATGGGGACTATAAAGCCAAGGAACAGAGAATGGCCAAGTACTTAAAGACGGCGCGAGAGAAAGCAACAACCTTCAAGGAGTTCGAGATAAGGCAGGTGCTGCAGGCAGAGAATGTTAGTGTAGACGCATTGTCACAATTGGCCACCTCTGACTTCACAGACCTTGGACGATTGGTGTATTTTGAAGTATTACCCCAACCAAGCACCGAAGAACCCCGGGTGGTATTACCCGTTGGCAAACACGGCCCTAGCTGGATGGATGCCATAATCGAATACCTGAAGGAAGGAACACTACCCAAGGATAGGGACGGACAAGGAAGGTATGAATGCGGTCAGCATGCTTCCTATTGAAGGATGAGACACTATGCAAAATAGGGTTCACCAGACCATACCTCAAGTGCCTGAACCCTGCCGATGGTGAGTATGCACTCCGAGAAGTACATGAAGGGATATCCGGCTAACACCTGGGAGCTCGGGCCTTGACCCATAAAGTGCTGAGGCAGGGCCTGTTATGGCCAACCATAAGGAAGGACGCGGAGTCGTTCATCAAGAAGTGCGTTAAGTGTCAAATATTCGCCCTCGTCCCACGGCAGCACTCTACCGAGCTTTCCTCCCTGTCAAGACCAGTACCATTTGCCATGTGGGGAATGGACATCCTGGGCCCGTTCCCCCTGGCCATGAGGCAAAGAAAGTTTGTAGTGGTGGTGGTAGACTACTTCACGAAGTGGGCAGAAGCCAGCACTGGCTACGATATCTGAAAATAATGTAAGGGACTTCTTCAAGAGTATGGTAGTCTATCGATTCGGAATCCCTTGGGTGGTGGTAACAGACAATGGAGCTCAGTTCGCCAATCCAACTTTTAGCTAGTTTTGTGATGCCCTTGGCATCGACCACAGGAAAACATCTGTCAGTTATCCATCGACTAATGGACTGACAGAGGTAACCAATAGTACCCTGCTCCAAGGAATAAAGAAGAGACTGGATGATGCCAAAGGGTTATGGGTAGAAGAGTCGTACAACATCCTCTAGGCTTACCGCATGACTGAGAGATCAGCCACTGGAGAAACACCCTTCATTTTAACCTACGGCACCGAAGCTGTACTCCCAGTGGAGGTAGGAGCCATAACCCATCGGATCCAGTATTACAATGAAGGAGAAAACGATAAAGGACTCCGAGCTAATTTAGACCTCTTGACTGAAGTCAAAGACACCTTGCAAGAAAGGATCGCTGCCTACCAACAAAAGGTTGTGAGGCATTACAACTCCAAAGTCTGATGGAACGAGTTCAGAATAGGTGACCTCGTCCTCAGAAGGGTAGAGATATCAGACCCGAGACATCAAGAAAAGTTAGCTCCAAATTGGGAAGGTCTTTACAGTCTCAAGGATAATATGACCAGGGTCCTATCACCTGAGACTACGGGGGGAGAAAAGGTACCCCGATCATGGAACTCAAAGAACTTGAGGAAATTCTACCAGTACGGAAGTAGCATGCACATTTACATTTATATTTCGTAATTTTTTTCCTAAGCACTTTTGAGTTGTAACTCTTTATCCCAAACACTTTGAAGGATTTCCATTTCATAAATATATGAGCTGGCTTATGGCAGTTGCTTCCAAATAGTTGCTAATATAAGGCACTTCCTTCGGTCAAGCACTAGGGCCGAAGCCGAAAAAATAATCAAAAGAATAACCTTGGTTGGGAGCTCAGGACACGACAGAGCAGACCTGACCAGGAACCTTAGATAGGGCCTTAGTTGAGAGCCGACAATAGGTAGGGGTTAGGAAGGAAGCACCTATGGCGGGGGCTGAATTAAGACACCTCGAAGTGTGAGGGAGCCTCGGCCTTTATTCCCCCACCGTCGAACCATTGCCTTAATAGGACCGAACCTTGTGATAAAGGGCTCCCACCACTTAAATGAGAACTTCAGCCTTCATACCCCACCTGTTGGCCAAAGATCTAGAAAATATCTTCGGATTTGGAATTGGTCTTCGGGATTGTAAAAAAAAAAGGGCAAAAGGTGAATCGATGAGAAATCTGAACAAAAAGCATTTCATTCATAGAGACGCTCAACGGCCAAAATTACAAAAAAAAAGAGGCTAAGTTACAAAGAGAAGCCTCATGGAGCATCTGCGGGAGGGATGGCCTTGTCCCTGGCATGGTGGGTTGCATCTACATCAGAGTCTCCAGGGACCTCACAAGAGACCTAGAACCCCTCTCCCTCACTGCCACTATCCTTTCCATCTGCGACCTCAGTGGCGGCAGGAGCTGCATCGACGTCCTCCTCAAAGATGAGGCCACTCCCCTCGAATGATACCTCGGGATGATGTTCAAGGACCCAGTCTTGAACATCGATGGCTCCCATGATGAATACGGGGGTGATCACGTGATTTACCACCTCTCAAAAATCCTCATTGGACTTGTAGCTCTCGACGGCTTGGGCTTTAGCCTCCCTCAGGTTCGCGACCATCTATGCCTCCAGCTCTGGGAGCTTCCGATCGCTCTCCTGCTGTGCATGGAGGAGGTCGGCCTCCAGATGCTCCACTTTCTTAAGGAGGACTATGTGCTCCTTGTCGAGTGCTGACTTTTTGCTTTCGGACACCTCGAGGTCCCTAGCCAGGGCTTCAGCCTGGGTGGTCAGTTGGCCGACTTGGTTCTGAGCCTGAAAGAGATCAACAGTTAAAAAAATGATGAAAAAAATGGAAAAAATTACTAAATGCCAAAGGCTGAAGATTACCACTGCCATAAACACGCAAGTGCTTGTAATCATGGCCTTGGTCCCTTGGCTTTGGGCCTCGGCCACGTCTCTTGACAGGCTCCCCTTCTGGACGAGCTCTCGAGCAACCCGCCTAATAGAAAGTGTCTCACCCTCCTTGGTGGACCACTGAGGGATAAACCCGACTTCAGCTCAAGAATGACTGCCTCTCGGGCTTCGGAAGTCACCACTAGGGGAGGAGGCTCTCAGAGGGGATGGGTCGTGGCTTGGGCCTCTAGGGCCTGAACGGCTTTGGCGATAGGGTCTTCAGATCTAGGCTTCTTCCTTGGGAGGGCATTGGAAGTCGAAGCCCCTCTTTTCCTGCCTTTCTTCAACTGCCTCAGCTGGGCATCTTGAGCCCTGGCCTCCTTCAGCTGGGCCTGCCTCTCGGACGCGGCAGCTCTAGCTTCTGCTCTCAAAATTTACACTGCAACAAAGAGGGTCAAGATCAGTACGAGAATGCTAAATCCGAAGCAAAAACATGTGCAAACCTAGGACTCACCCAGGCTAAGCCTGAACAGGAACAGGAAGGCATTCGACCGGAGGCTACTGGACTTGACAGGCCAATGGAGGGCCTTGTCCTTGGGCATCGAAAGTGAATCTGCATTTGTCCCGAAGAGGGTAGGTGCAGAGTTCACGTCCTTCAGGTCTGGGATGTCCCATGTATTACCGAAGGGGAACCCCTCGGACACCCTCACAAAAAAGAACTTCGACTTCCAACAGTGAATCAAGGTTGGGTATCGATTCAGGAATCGGAGGTCTTTCCTAGAGCAGAAGTAGTACCAGCCTGAGTCCCCCTTATTGGAACTGAGAGACATACAGTTGAGGAAGTGAGGAAGGGAGAGAGGTCTCCCCATCTAAGAGAAGAAGACGATGAAACTGAGCACTTGCCACCACCCATTAGGGGTCAGCTAGGCTGGAGAGATGCCATAGAGCCAAAACACCTGGCTGAAGAAGGGGTGAAGGGGAAGCTGAAGCTCAGCCTTGAAGGCATCCCGATAGAAGTAAAGCTCTTCAGGATTTCGGTAGCTTGCTCTATCTTCGGGCCTCGGTATCCAAAGGACAAACTAGTCCAGGATACTATATGATGCTCGGAGCTCCATTAGCTCATCCTTGGTCATGGTCAAACTATATTCCTAGCTTCGACCTCCAGGGACTCGTTTGCCTAGGCCCTGGAGTCGAGAAGCTTCTCCCTATTACCTCCACCACTCATGTCACTAGCGTTAGAGGACGAGGAGACATCCAAAGATGTGGATGTGGAGGATGAGTCTGAGGATATCCCTCAGACTTGATCGGGACTCCGACTCCTAGAAATCGTGCCCTTGGATGACGAGGGGCCACTACCTAAAGAGCTAAACATGACTTACTTCTGAATGACTGGCCGAACCGAAGATCAGAGGAAAGTTAAGGACAAAGGACGAAGGGTCAGAGAAATGAGTAGAAGATGACAAAATGAGAGAGTGACACTATTTATAGGCAACAGTGTGTTGATTCGACTTCCCAACCTCATTAAATGCAGTACACATCATCGACGCGGGGTTCTTGAAGTACACAAGAGCAAAGCGCACGAGCGTATCACCACACATAGATTCAAGAAGACCTGGTCAAAGGTCAGAACCTCGGTTGGGGGCTCAAGCAAAGGTCGAGTGGACCTGACCGAAGGTCACAACCTCGGTAGGGGACTCAGGCCAAGGCCAAGTGGACCTGATCAAAGGTCATAACCTCAGTTGGGGGCTCAGGCAAAGGCGGGGTAGTCCTGATCAAAGGTCAACCTCTGTAGGAAGCTCAGGCCAAGGTCGAGCAGACCTAATCGAAGGTAACAACCTCGGTTGGGGGCTCAGGCAAAGTCCAGGCAGTCCTAACCGAAGGTCAACCTCTGTAGGAAGCTTAAGCCAAGGCCGAGCAGACCTGGCCGAAGGTCACAACCTTGGTTGGGGGCTCAGGCAAAGGCTGAGTGGACCTGACCGAAGGTCACAACCTCAGTAGGGGACTCAGGCCAAGGCCGAGTGGACCTGACCAAAGGTCACAACCTTGGTAGGGGATAAGGTCACAACCTCGGTAGGGGATTAAGGCTAAGGCCGAGTGGACCAGAATCGAAGGTCATAATCTCGGTAGGGGGACTCCAGCCAAGGCCGAGCAGACCTGATCGAAGGTCGTAACCTCGGTATGGAGCTCAAGCGAAGGCCAAGTGAACCTGACCAAAGGTCACAATCTCAGTATGGAACTCAGGCCAAGGCCAAGTGGACCCGACCGAATGTCACAACCTTGGTAGGGGACTCAGGCCAAGGCCGAGTGGACCTGACCGATGGTCACAACCTCGGTAGGGGACTCAGGCCAAGGCCGAGTGGACCTAACTGAAGATCACAACCTCGGTAGGGGACTCAGGCCAAGGCCGAGCAGACCTGATCGAAGGTCACAACCTCGGTAGGGAGCTCAACCGAAGGCCGAGTGAACCTAACCGAAGGTCAGAACCTCGATTGGTGTCTCAGGCCAGGTCCTAGCATAACTAACCGGAGGCTATGTTTTCAAAACGAACGCCGAAGCCAAAGGTTGAAGGGGCACTTGAAAGAGAAATTAGGTAGTTACTCCCACTAAAGAGCCTCCTAGTGGAAGTAAGGGGGCTACAGATACGACAGAATTTGTCCCCCAATAAAGCGAGGACACGTGGCATCTGAGGGAGGAACACGTGTTGCCCATCTAATAGAGGCCGTAAGGTTTCAAACCATGTGAGGAGAAGATTCCCAAGGAGGGGTTCCCGAAACCCTAGGCCGAGAAACCCTATAAGAGGGAACCGAGAAGGAACCTACAGGAGGTACACTGACACCCACCATTACTCCTGTAAAAACACTGTTCTGTCGGTCACTGACTTGGGCATTGGAGGACTAATCCTGGAGATACCTCTGGGCCTCTGCCTTTTGTGCTTGTGCAGGGTCAGCTCATACTGATTTTCGATAGTAATACTTCCTTACCTCTATTTACAAGAACCAACAACTCCTTTGCCTTTTCAGTCTCCGCATCTTCAATTCGTAGTTGGTGCTTACAGGCGGGAAATCAATAAGAGCAAAGTCCTGGGGTGGAAAGAAAAAACACATAAAGCGAAAAGAAAGGGATATGTCATTGTCTACCATTTTTAGGGGTTGCCAAGCCCTCATGGCAGCCGCTAAAGCGGCAAGAGCATCAGTTGCGATCTCCTCTGAGGCCGCTGCTTCAAAGCCTAGCACACCGTCTTGCACGGGCGACATTTTCAAGGTCACACCCATGTCCCCTACCATGCACAAGTTCCTCAGCGACTCTAAGGCTTCTCGTATCGACGCCGTCAAGAAAATCTGGGAGTACATTAAGCTCAACAACCTCCAAGTACTCTTTTCTTCTTTTTCTTTTCGATGATTCTTGAGACAACTTTAGTCCCGGCTTGGGGTTTCTAGTGTAGTATTTAATTTCTTTTGCCTGTATGTAACTTGGATGATTTATTAGATGATCTGTTTTCATTGAGATGTGGTGTTTAGCTCTTGCTCACTATTGCTCTGATTCAATGCTAATGGCGGTGTTCATACACGTGAAAATTGGGGAATTGAAAGTACTACATCATTTTATGTGTCTAGCAAGGCTGGTTTGGCTGTGATATTATTCCTTGACTTTGATCCCTCTTATGTTCTCCTTTTGTTTTACGTTGAGATGAGAACCAAGTATAGGGTTTTATTTAGGTCCCTTTTAGGTTGGGGAGCTCTGACTTCTGTAGCCATTTTTGAATGTGTACAGAAAAGCAAGGTTGCATGGTCATGAGGAGGACGACCATTTACCTCTGATGAGTCCTCATGTAATCTAGACTTTTTTCTTTTTTGCTAATGACGAGTATCCAGGCGTTCATGCTGACTAGTCTCGCGGGCCCATACTGACCCCACAATTGCATAGACCGGGTCATACCGGGGTTGAATGAGAACCATTCAACTTTCACTAAAAGCAGTGAAGAGAACTAAACACTCCCATGTGAGTGGCCCAAGGTGTGCCTAGTGGGAGTCAAACTTAGGACATACGAGTTTACGATCATACTAAGTTCGTTGCTCACCAACTGCGCTACCCCCTTGGGTTCATGTAATCTAGACTTGCCTTCTATATTCTACTTTTAAAATCTCTTTTGAAATATTTGATGTAAACTTCTCACATGGCTTCGAAAAGGTATATTGCCTGTAAGTTAACCATTGGTTTCCTGAATGTTTTATAGATTATGATTGATGTGTCTAAGATTTGGAGTGTCAGTGTGTCGCCCTTAAGGCCTTGTTTGTTTAGGGGTGTTTTGCTAGGGTGGGATAGTTGTACGAACTATTCCACCGTATGAAATATCAATGCATTTGTTTGTCTGGGGTGGGCTTTTAAGAAGACAACACACTTTTGTTTCTCGGCTGATGTGGATCACAAATTCTACCACCTCAAGCCCTCACAAAGTTTTGCTGATTTGGTAGGACTCTTGTGGGAAATCCAATGGAAAACCGGTTGGAGATGGCACGAGAGCTTCAAGCTTCGTCACCATGATCGGTGACCTTAGCCGCTGCATCATCGCACCCTACACCCTGCATCCTGTCGAGCCATTGCATAATTATTAAGGTGCATTGAAGGGAAAAAAACAGGGAAGAAGAAGAAATTCTTGGGAAAGTGCATTAAAGACGATTTTATGCAATTTCTGGGTCATGAAAAAGAAGATGGTAAAGTCTCTGCAATTCATATTCTCCCATTTTAAATTGAGAAGGGAAGGGGAAATTAGGAGGAGTTGAAAGGGGTTTCAAAATTAGGGAGAGAAAAGGGTTTCAAAATTAGAAACGGTTTCAAAAATTGAGAAGAAGAACAAAAAAAAAAAAAAAAAAAAAAAAAAGAGCAACGAAAAACCTACCTTTCATCTGAAAAAAAAAAGGCACTGATCGTATGTTGGTTTTTTCTCAGCCATGGAAGAGGGAACAATGGAGAAGAAGAAGACGAAATTGAAGAGAAAAAGGCACTGATCGTCCCTGCAACATTTGGTTTTTTGTTGTTGATTTTTTCTCAGCCATGCAAGACGGAGCAGTGGAGAAGAAATATGGGTTGCTTTTTCTCAGCCATTGAAGAGGGAATGGGAGAAGAAGAAGATAAAATTAGAGGGAAAAAAGAGGAAGAAGAGAAACCAAGACTTGACCGCCACTGTTGCCACACCACCGACTTCAGATCTAGAGATAGAGCAGAGGCAGCTCAGGGACTGGAGGACGCCATGGATACCCACTCTCTCTCCGCCTCTTTCTCTCCTTTCTCTCCCAGTCAACCAAACGATACATGGGGTGGAAATGTTTAACTTTCCTCTAACTCTACTTTTCTATTCTTCACCCCAATAACATGTGGGTCCCAGCCTGACAACTATCCCACCTTGCACTCCTAGCTAAACAAATGGGACCTAAGAGGCCACACAAAGAATTATGAGTGAGTCACTTGCCTTAGCTGTTTGTCTAAGGTAAAAAGCACACATGAAGTGTTACTTTTGAAAATGGTGCCGAAATTATCTAGGGGTTGCTTCTATTAATTGTAAGCTACTTTTTTCCGTCCAAAACATGAGCTTCGAGAACCAAGAAGAAGAAAAGAGTTACCTTTTTTTCTTTTTAGGCTTTTGGGAGCACAAAAGTTGTAGCTGGAAAAATGTGCTCGAAATTATCTAGGGGGCATGGTTTAAAGTATCGGTGCATATCGTACCGTATCGGCTGATATATATTCGTGTCGGCCCTTACTGATATGATACTACTGATATGCTACATGGAAATTTTAAAATCCTATTGTATCGTTTCGTATCATACGATACATACCGATACGCCACCAATATGTACTGATACTTTATAGAGAATTGGAAATCAAGGTGAAATGTACGATTCTGTATGTATGGACCGATACATACCGATACGGTGTTTTGTGGTCATATAATGGCCAAGATGGGTCATTTTTGGCAAAACACGATTTTTGAAAGGGTATTTTTTTCCAAAGTTACTGCCAACCATTTTTCTTTCTAACTAAAATGGAAATCATGACTGGGAACAAAGATTTTACACCCTTAAACAACTACAAACTTTAAATTCTCAGTACGATACTCTCAATTTAGTGTTTACGCATAATATATGTTATATATAATTTTTTTTTAATGTATAAGTGTATAAAAATTGTTTCCTATATAACTCAATTTAGTGTTTATGCATAATACATGTTATATATAATTTTTTTAACTATTTTTTTATGCAAAAGTGTATAAAAAAGATTTTACACCCATAAACAACTACAAACCTTGAATTCTCAGTGATATACTCTCAATTTAGTGTTTATGCACAATACATGTTATATATAATTTTTTTAACTATTTTTTTTATGCAAAAATGTATAAAAAATATTTTTTTTCCATTTATGTGCACATTTTTAGCTTATCTTAGTATATCTCCATTACGATACGATACTCCCTCTAATACTATCTTAATTTTGGCTGACCGATACGGTGACCGATGCCGATACTTTAATCCTTGCTAGGTGGTGCTTCTATTAATTGTAAGCTACTTTTTCCGGTCCAAAACATGAGCCACGAGAACCAAAAAAGAAAATAGTTATCTTTTTTTCTTTTTGGGCTTTTTGGGAGCACAAAATTTGTATCTAAAAGTTATCTAAACACTGGATAAAAGGATCTTAGAAGTTGGGGCAAATTACTCAGACTTCCCTTGTATTATGCCCAAAACTCAATCCCCCTCCATGACTTTTGGAAATTACATCCGTCATCTTTAAGTTTAAACAGTTTTAAGAAAAATATGGGAAAGACTGTTTCAACCCATAATATATATATATATATCTTAAGAAAAACCAACCCACCCAAACCCCAGTTTGAACAACATCCAATTCCAAAACCTTTCCCCACAAGCACCATCTTCAACCTTGAGGATCTGCAACTCACCGGTGTAATGCGAGACGGCTGCGATGAGCAATCATTGGTCTAAGTGTTTTGCCCCATGGATAAATTCGATCTCATTTCTCTTCGATTAATGGAGAACTCAATCTCACCCAACTTCCCACGCTTCCGCGACAAGGACCCAAACAGTTCACCAGAAACTGCTTATTATGATTATCAGATTTCCTGTAATTGCTACTGCTTTAGTGTTGATGAAAATCTTTGGCATCCTGATTATGGTGACAAGAATGACAAATTTTGCATTAGTGCTTGAAGAATGGGAACTCGATTGTGGGCCTCATAGGTTCAACTATAAGGATCTCTACATGGTGATTAAGGGTTTTAAAAAACAAGGAGTTTCTGGGTATTGGTGGCTTTGTAGGGTGTTTAGAGGTGTATTACCCTCCTCCAAAATCGAAGTTGTAGTGAAGAAAATCTTCCATGAGTCGAGACATGGGATTAGGGAATTTGTTCCTGAGAACGTTACGTTCGCTCACTTAAGGGCGTATTTGGTTGTGTAAATTTACAATTCCGAGTTTTTTGAAGTGTTTGGTTCAACTAGAATGACGCTCGTTAGGGAGGCAACTGCTTCTAAAGAATCACCAATTTGCAAAGGATGTCACTCATACCTGAGTTTATCTCAACACCTAAAATCGGGATCTTTATTTCTTTACCTACCACAATCAGAGCTCCTTCTACCTTCGAACTCTCCAGCCGAAGAAGGAAGCCAGCAGCGACCTCCGACCGACCTCCTTACTCTCCCACCGACGAAGGAAGCTACCGGCGGCGGCGACTCCTCCAGGATACCTCCTTCAAGGTATTCCTCTACACTCTCTCTCTCTCTCTCTCTCTGTCCGTCTTACTGAACATATTTTGGAAAGCATATGTTTCTTTTGAAAGATATGGGAAGACCACTACTATGTGGAGAAGATTTGGGGATTTCATCCCTATTTTATGAAATTAGGTTTGGTATGAGGGCAATAATTTGGGGGTTTCTTTCCATATTCTTTGTGGTTCAAAAAATTTGGGGATTTTTTTCCATATTCCTGGGGGATCGTAAATCCATCCCTTTTTCTGAAATCAGTAAACAGTGCGGCTGTCGCTGAATCACCTCTTGAGATGATAATGCTTACGTTTTGTACTTCATTTTCTTTGTAGTTAAGTCTCTGGTTTTCTCCTTTGTGGTTTATGTTTGTGATTGTAAAAGATAATTGCAGTGGATGGTTCTTAAATCTTTGGTTTTATTACTTGGAAAACTCTGATGGAACAGAAATCTTAGGTTTTATTACTGGGAAATCTCTGGTTCTTAATTTTCTGGTTTCCAGTACTTGTGCCCATTCTGATTTGTCATGTGAAAGATTTTCTTGGCAGTTTTTTTTTTCCCTTCTGGTTCATTAAGCAAGGGGAGCAACTCCATTGTCTGGTTAATTTTTTTTTTTTTTTGGATAAGTGACAGTTAAGGTCCTACTTGATCAGAGAATATATGAGAGGCATGCCTTTTTTTTTCAAGATGTGGATGCTTTTGATGATCAGAGAATATATGAGAGGCATGCGTTTTTTGACTAGTGCTAGTCATAGGTGCACTACTGAATGGTTGCAGAGGTAGTGGAGAATTAGACTTTGGGCTGAAATATGCAGATAAGTGATGGAGGGCCGGTAGGTGTAGGGAAGAAATCCCTGAGAGGGGTCTCAGAGTTGCAGGGGAGAGGGAGAAATCGCACTAAGAAGAAGGGGGGAAAGGGAATCACTCACACACGCCCGCAGGCTTCACAAATACTCAAACTCAATTCATCTTCTCAATCTGTCTAGTAACTTGGATTACATGCCCTTATATAATAACTGAAAATTAAAATTTGCCTAGTAAAATCTAAAACTAAAATTAGCAACTTCAAATTACTTCTTAAATTATAAGGAAATTAGAAACAAAATAAACTCAAACTGGTAACTCCCTAATTGACTATTAACTACCCAAATTAAAAGATTGTAAATAATCCTCAAATAAAATAAAATCCTAAAGATCCTAATGAATCCAAAAATCCAATCGGACCCGGTTTATCTCGATTGAGATTACCTGAAGGGTCAACCTGGTTTAACAACATCGATACTGCATCAACTCCCCGATGTTGAGAAAAACTCGTCCACAAGTTTATAGAATAATAACAATAAAAACTCAGGAACGGGGGGGTGAATTGCTCGTCGTCTGCATTACGAACAAAATCCATGATGTGAAGCTTTGGAGGTGCATTCAAGTCCAGAAAATCATGGGAAGAACAAATTCATGATGGTGAACAAGTGGCACTACATTGATGCCCTTCATTGCTTGATCCACAATTTTCTCACTTTCTGTTGTCATCACCTGTTCCACAATAGGATGGTCTTCCACTTGTGTTGATGCCTCTGATTCATTTTGTGGTTGTACTGGGGGTATCACTTTCTTTGACGCAACCAATCCATGAAGATTAAATTTTTTATGCATGTGGTAAGGTTGGAGGGTACACACATTGTTATCACGATCAAGAATACCGTCCCGTTGTTCCAACCAGTTTCGACCCAATTTAATGATGTACTGAGGAGAGTCAAACACTTCACAAAAAGCACCATTATAATAAGGAGGAACAGAAAATTCAACAAATGCAATTTTCTCCGACTCAAAAATTATCTGACCGGTCTCTGACAATATATCCACCACAATGCTGGTGACAAAATTGTCACTTAGTCGCTCATCAATTAACAATTTAGCAGGCTTTCCATTGGGCAACCGCACTCGAAATTTGAACACAAAAGAATCCATGACCAATCTTTTGTCGGACTCCGATCCAGGTTCCAAAAAGTCAGAATTGAATCACTTATGGGGCCCACAATTGATAACTAAACCATTCTTCAAAAGAGTAGGGGAATTCTTGTAATTTGAGGAGCAATTTTAGCACTTTAAAGAGAAGGGAGAACAAATATTTCAATCTAGACAAACCAGGGGCCATAGGGTAATTTTTGGCACAATTTAGACCCCTATTTTGAGTGAAATAGATGAATAGGACAGATATGGAATTAGTCCTAAAGAAAAGGCTTAGTTCTGGAAATAACAAGGTGAGGGGGTCAAACTGAAATGAAGTTTCAATGCAAGGGTTCTATTATAAAACAAGTGATAGGGGGCTTATCTGTAATAACAGCAAGTGTTATTAAAACCCATAAGAGAACGCTTTTTCTTCTTATCGATGGAGCACCATGGCAAGGCGGCAGACCAGCAAGACTCCCACACAGAGAATTCCTTCTAATCGAATCGGCTGCTCCTAAAACTTCAAGCGTAGACTCCTAAGGAGAAGGTGTACTGAACTCACCAGGGGATTGCTCAGATCAGTAGGCCGGAGTGATATGGGAAGCTTCTGAAACTAAGGCTGGCGATGGCTGTCGATGGAACCCAGTTGCAGGTTTTACTTTTCACCACAAGAGAAGTCTTTGGGGCTGAAGTCCTAGGGTCAAGTCGCCTTGGGGAGAACTACCTTCGATCGAAAGTTCGACCCAATTGGATCTCTCACAAAAGAGATGGATCCACTTTTCCGTGGGTTGCAACTTTTTTCGAGAACAGGGTATTGACAACGGTAGGGAAGAAAGAAAGGATGAACAAGAGGAGAATAGAAGATGGCCAAAGGGATTGAAAGAAAACGTAAGAGAAGAGGAGAGTAGGGCTACGGTGGGTGATACGCTCAAATTAGTCACCCAGTGAAGCAAAAACATGTGGCATCCAAAGGAAGGACACATAGCGCCCAACTGAGGGATACCCACTATGACTCCGGAGATCAGAAGGAGGGGGAGACTGGAGTCCCCCTCAACTGATAGAGGTTGAGAGGACTTTAACTACGTGAGGAGGAGATACCCGGATAGGGAATATTCTCCACGAAGGTAGCAAGACGTATCCCAATAGGACTCAGAAAAGGGGTAATCCTAAAACAAGGAACCCTAAAAGACAGAACGGGTAAGTCAATACATTCACACCATTACTCCTGAAAACACTGTTCTGTGAGTGTCTAACTTGGGTGTCAGAGGACTAATCCCGGAGGCACCTCCGGGTCTTTGCCTTCCGTGCTTGTGCAGGATCGGCGCTCAACCTTATACAGATTCTCGGCAGTAACAGATTGGCGCCGTCTGTGGGAATGACAGAGTAATGGTGGGGAAAACCTACAATTGTAAGAAAACAAGAACAACGCCGAGCATAAATATGAATGAGGGAGAACCTTTAGAATCTCTCCCCCCTCGACAGACATAGATGAAGAATGGGGAAACAATGATCGGGAAGGTTTCACGAGGGACCATCGCTCGGCCGGACATTTGGTGCGTAGAGACAGTAATCCTCCACCCCCTCCTAAGGCGTAGGAATATGTGACTAAGGAGCAGTTTGACGCCCTTCAGGAGAAGTATGACCGAATGGTCGAGACAATGAAGGAGGTCTCTAAGGCCGTCTCTCAGAAGACCAATGGAGCAGCACGAGGTTCCCATGTCCAGCCAGAGTGAGTTCAAGATGAGGACCGAAGTAGCTCAGGGTCAATAAGATCTGGCTGGAATCCTCGAAACTGAACAACAAAGGAAATCCTCACACCCAAAGAAAGGACGCGGAGCGCCACAGGGGCTAGGCATGAAGAACCACGCCAAGGAGATGGTCAGAGACATGAAGACCTATGGTTGAAGCAGATGATCCTAGATTTGAAAGATGAAATCCGGAAGGTAGCAGAAACCAGACAGGCACTCATGAGCCAGACCTCACTAATGACACGGCTCTAGCTGATGAGGTCATGAGGGATTCGCTCTCGATTGGGTTTCGTCTGGCCAAGTACAACACATATGACGGGTTTGGGGACCCCGTCGATCATCTGAAAGGCTTCAAGGTCGCGATGCAGTTCCACCGAGTCTTGAAAAACATCATGTGTCGTGCCTTGCCTTTGATGTTCAAAGGAGCGACAAAGCTATGGTACAACCACCTATCGACAAAATCAATTCACAGCTTTAGTGATTTGAGTTACTTCTTCGTGAAGGGATTCTCCAGTAGGCAACCTCTTCAAAAGATCACATTGAACCTGACCAACGTCAAACAGTATGAAGGGGAGTCATTGCGAAATTACATGAAGCGCTTCCAGCAGGAGAAGATCACGATCAGAGGTTTGGACCCGAAGGAAGAGTTTACGGCCCTGTTAGGAGGCGTCAAAGATAGAGAGCTAAAAAGGTCTTATGCGAAGCATACACCAAGGAACCTAGCTGAGTTGAGGGCTCGGTGCGATAAGTACATTCAGATGGAGGAAACCCTTCAGGTTGACGAAGAAGTTGAAGGGAAGGCGGGGAGGCTCAAGAGGTGATGATAACTCTTCTGAGAGCAAGAGACAAAAGTCTGAACGTGACTGGGCACCCAACCCGCCGAAGAAGTTGGAAAGGTATGCACCCCTAAACCAAAGGATGGACGTGCTAATGCAAATAAAACTCCCCAGACGCCAGAGCCATGAAGTGGCCTGGGAAGATGGGACGACATCTCGAGAGACGCAATATGGACAAATATTGCCACTTCCACAGGGACCACAGCCACAACACCGAAGATTGTTGGCACCTGAAGGGAGAAATAGAAGGAATGATCCGAAGAGGATATCTGGGTCAATTTGTAGACCGTGAAAAGGAAGACGCCCAAGATGGCAATGACCTAAGGGACAACCGCTAAAGGGATGGCAGAGGCCCCTCGTCCCAGGGCAGCATGCCACTGAGCTTTCCTCCCTGTGAAGCCTGATACCATTTTCTATGTGGGGAATGGACATCCTGGGCCCATTCCCCTTGGCCATGAGGCAAAGAAAGTTTGTTGTGTTGACGGTAGACTACTTCACAAAGTGGGCAGAAGCTGAAGCACTGGCAACTATATCGGAGAAGAATATAAGGGACTTTTTTGAGAGGGCGATGGTCTATCGATTTGGGATCCCCCGGGTGATAGTAACCGACAATAGAATTCAATTCGTCAACCCAACTTTTGGTTTGTTTTGTGATGCCCTCAGCATTGACCACAGGAAAATGTCCGTCGGTTATCCATCGACCAACGGATTGACGAAGGTAACCAATCGCATATTGCCCCAAGGAATAAAGAAAAGACTGGATGATGCCAAGGGGCTATAGGCGGATGAGCTACACAGCATCCTTTGGGCCTACCGCACAACTGAAAGATCAACCACCGGAGAAACACCCTTCAATTTAACTTACGGCACTGAAGTTATGCTCCCAGTTGAGGTGGGAGCCACGACCTATCTAGTTCAGTACTACGATAAAGAAGAAAACGACAAAGGGTTTCGAGCTAATCTGGACCTCCTAAATGAAGTACGAGAAGCCTCGCAGGAAAGGATCGCAGCCTACCAGCAGAAGGTTGTGAGGCATTGCAATTCAAAAGTCCGAAGGAACGAGTTCAGAATGGGCGACCTCGTCCTAAGAAGGGCGGAGGTATCGGACCCGAAGCATTAAGGAAAGTTAGCTCCAAATTGGGAAACACCTTACAAAGTCACCAGGATAATACGACCAGGGTCCTATCACCTGGAGACTACGGTGGGAGAAAGGGTACCCCGATCATGGAACTCGAAGAACTTGAGAAAATTCTATCAGTAGCAGTGACGTGCACATTTACACATTTACTTAGTCATTTTGTTACTTAGTCGTTTTTTTAACACTTAATATTTGTTTCTTTTTAAACACTTTCAATCTATAGTTTTCCATCCCCGAGCATTTCGGAGGATTTTTTATATACAAGCTGGTTTACGGTAATCGATTCCGAGTAATAGTTATGGTTAAAAAAGGCAAGCCTCGGTTGGGTGCTCAGGCCAAGGTCGAGCAGACCTGACAGAAGGTCTATGCCTTTGTTAGGTTCTCAGGCCAAGGCTGAGCAGACCCGATCGAAGGTCCAAGCTGAAGTTCGTGGTCTTTCCCTCGGATTGGGGGCTCAGGCCAAAGCCGATATAACTTGATCGAAAGTCTCCACATCGGTTGCATCCCTCAACCTTCGGACGTGAAGGAAATATCCTCGGCTAGAGCCGAGTGGAAACCCGACACTTGGTGAAATTCTACTTATGAAGGAGCTTCAGCTTTCATCAGAATAAGAAACATACCAGAGCATCCTCTGTGCTTCAGATAGTTCGAAGCTCACATTATACTTGGGGAAAAATTGGCATAAAAGCTTTGGCCTTCATCCCTATCTATGGGCCAAAGGCCCCCTGGCGGTCCTACGGATTTGAGACTAAACGTTGGGAATGCAAGAAAGAAAAAGGGAATGAAGACAATACAGAAAGTAGGAAGATCCATAAGTTCATTCATAAAGGCCCGAAGGCCAAAGTTACAAAAGGCCCATAGCCCAAAGTTACAAAAAAAGAGAAAAAAAAAGATGGGTCGAAGGCCACCAAACTACATAAGTAGGACCGAAGGCCGAAAAGAACACCAAAGAAGTGCCTCATGGAGCATCTGTCGGAAGGGTGGCCTATCCTCGGTAGGGTCAGCGGCATCTCGATCGGAGTCGCCACTCCCGGGAGTTGGAGGGACCTCACGAGATAGCTGAACCCTCTCTCCCTAGCTACCACTCTCCTCGTCGTTTGCGACCTCGGTGGCGGTTGGAGTTGCACCGAAGTCCTCTTCCTTCAAGATGAGGCCGCTCCCCTCGAAAGATATCTTGGGGTGCTGCTCGAGGATCCAATCTTGAACGTCATTAGCGCCTATGATAAACTAAGGGGCAATGGCACGCTTGACCACTTGCCGAAAGTCCTCAGAAGCCTTATAGCTTTTGACGGCTTGGGCTTCAGCTTCCTTCAACTTTACCGGCATCTGCGCCTCCAGCTCCTTGAGCTCCGATCGCAGTCCTGCTGGGTGCGAAAGAGGTTGGCCTCCAGTTGCTCCACCTTTTCCAGGAGGACTGTACGCTCCTTTTCGAGGGTCGACTTCTCACATTCGGACACCTTAAGGTCCCGGGCTAGGGCTAGGGCTAGGGCCTCGGCTTGGATAGTCTGTTGGCCCACCTGGTTTTGAGCTTGAAAGAGATCAACACAGTTAGAAAAAAAATTGCAATGAAAAAGGAAAAATTCAAAGCCGAAGATTATCGCTGCCATAAACACGTAAGTACTGGTGACCATAGCCTTAGTCCCTTGGCTTTGAGCCTCGGCGGCATCTCCAGGCAGGCTCCCCTTCTGCACAAGCTCCTGGGTAACTCACCCGATGGACAGTGTCTCGTCCTCCTTGATGGACCAGCGAGGGACGAATCCGACTTCAGCCTGAGATTGGCTCGCTCTCGGGCTTCGAAAATCGGTACCAGGAGAAGTAGCCCGAGGAGGGGATATACCGTGGCTAGGGGCTGCGAGAGCCCAGACTGCCTCAATGGTGGGATCGTCGACTCTGGCCTTCTTCGGGAGGGCATCGGAAGCAGAAGCCCCCATTTTCTTCTCCTTCTTCTGATGTCTTTTTTGGGCGTCTCGGGCCCTGACTTCCCTCAGCTGGGCCGGCCTCTCGGCTGCGGCCGCCTTGGCTTCTGCTCTCGAGAGCTGCACTGCAATGAAGACGATCGAGATTAGTACGAGGAAGGGACAATCCAAAGCAAAAAGTTTTGGGCAAACCTAGGACTCACCCGAGCTAAGCCCAAACCGGAATAGAAAGGCATCCGATTGGAGGCTACTGGACTCGACAGGCCGACGGAGGATCTTGTCCTTAGCCATTGACAATGAATCTGCATCTGTCCCGAAGAGGGTAAGTGCAAAGTTCATGTCCTTCAGATCGGGGATGTCCCAAATATTACCGAGGGGGAACCCCTCAGGCACCCTCATAAAAAAAAAACTTCAACTTCTAACCATGTATTGAGGTCGGGTATCGGTTCAAAAGTCGGATATCTTTCTTAGGGCAGAAGTAGTACCAGCCCGAATCCCCCTTGCTAGAACCGAGAGATAGACAGTTGAGAAAGAGGAAGGGAGAGGGGTCTCCCCATCCGAGAGAAGAAGTCGATGAAGCTGAGAACCAGTCGCCACCCATTTGGGGTCAGCTGGGTGGGATAGATGCCATAGTGCCGAAACACTTGGCCGAAGAAAGGATGGAGAGGAAGTCGAAGCCCGGCCTTGAAGGCATCCCGATAGAAGTAAAGCTCCTCGGGGTTTCTATAGCAAGCTCTATCCTCGGGCCTCGGTAGCCGAAGGACGAACTCGTCCGGGATACTACAGGAAGCACGAAGCTCCTCTAGTTCGTCTTCGATTATAGTCGACATGATATTCCTGGCCTCAACAGCCCGGGACTCGTTTGTTTGGGCTCGGGACTCGAGAAGCCCCTCCGTGATACCTTCACCACTCAGGCCACTGGCGGTGGAAGAAGAGGAGGCACTCGAAGAAGTGGGTGTAGAGGACGACTCTGAGGACATCCCTCGAATCTGTCCAGGGCTGCGACGCCTAGACATGGCACCCTTGAAAGATGAGGGGCCACTACCTAAAGAGCTAGAGATGAACTTACTTTTGAAATCACTGTGGCTGAACCGAAGATCAGAGAAGGTTATAGATAAAGGACAAAAGGTCTAAGAAATGAGAATATGACAAAATGAGAGAAAGGGGCACTCTTTGTAGGCAAAGGGGTGGCGATATGACTCCCCAGCCTCATTAATTGCAGTACACGTCATCCGTGTAAGATTCCCGAAGCACAGTCGAGCAAATTACACGAGCGAAGTACCAAGCCTCCGATCCCATACCTCATTTGGGGGCTCAGGCCAAGGCTGAGCAGACCTGACCGAAGGTCCACGCGTTGGTACGGTGCTCAGGCTAAGGCTGAGCAAACCTGACCGAAGGTCCACACGTTGGTAGGGTGCTCAGGCCAAGGCCGAGCTGACCTGGCCGAAGGTCCACACGTCGGTTGGGTGTTCAGGGTAAGGCCGAGCAGACCTGGCCGAAGGTCCACACCTCGGTTGGGGCTCAGGCCCAGGCCGAGCATACCTTACCGAAGGTCCGCCCCTTGGTTAGGGGCTCAAGCCAAGGACGAGCATACCTAATCTAAGGTCCACTCGGTTAGGGGCTCAGGCCAAGGCTGAGTAGACCTGATCGAAGGTCCAAACCTCGGTTAGGGGTTCAGGCCAAGGCCGAACAGACCTAGCCGAAGGTCCACACCTCGGTTGGGGCTCAGGCCAAGGCTGAGCATACCTGACCGAAGGTCCACACCTCGGTTAGGGGCTCAGGCCAAGGCCGAGCATACCTGACCGAAGTTCCACTCCTCGATTTGGGTGCTTAGGACAAAGCCGAGCAGACCTGACCGAAGGTCCACTCATCAGTTAGGGGCTTAGGCCAAGGCCGAGTAGACTTGACCGAAGGTCCACACCTTGGTTCGAGGCTAAGGCCAAGGCTAAGCAGACCTGACCGAAGGTACACGCCTCGGTTGGGTGCTCAGGCCAAGGCCGAGTAGACTTGACCGAAGGTCCACTCCTCGATTTGGGGCTCAGGCCAAGGTCGAGCAGACCTTCGATTGAAGATCCTCTCCTTGGTTGGGGGCTCAGGCCAAGGCCTAGCAGACCCGACCGAAGGTCCACACCTTTGGTGGGTGCCCAGGCCAAGGCTGAGTAGACCTAGCAGAAGGTCCACACCTAGGTTGGGGGCTCAGGCCAAGGCCGAGCAGACTTCACTGAAGGCCCATTCCTCGGTTGGGGGCTTAGGCCAAGGCCAAGCAGACCCAACCGAAGGTCTTTGTCTTGGATAAGACGAAGGCCGAAGCCGAAGGAAGAAGGCCGAAGGAGCATGCAAACGAGAAGGAAAAGGAGGGAAGATGTGATTACTCCTACTAGAAGGGTCTCTTAGTGGGAGTAAGGGGGCTACTGATACGCTCAATTTAGTCACCCAGTGAAGCAATAACACGTGGCATCCAAGGGAAGGACACGTGGCGCCCAACCGAGGGATACCCATTATGACCATGACTCTGGAGATCCAAAGGAGGGGGAGACTGGAGTCCCCCTCAGCTGATGGAGGCCGCGAGGACTTTAACTACGTGAGGAGATACCCGGATAGGAAATATTCCCCATGAAGGTAGGAAGATGTATCCCAGTAGGACTCGGAAGGGTAATCCTATAAGAAGGAACCCTAAAAGACAGAATGGGTAAGTCAATACATTCACACCATTACTCCTGAAAATACTGTTCTACGTGTCTCTAACTTGGGCGTTAGAGAACTAATCCCGGAGCCACCTCTGGGGCTCTGCCTTCTGTGCTTGTGTAGGATCGGCGCTCAACCTTATGCAGATTCTCGGTAGTAACAGTGGGTTTAAGAGGGGAATTTTGTTTTTTTTTCAATGCTGCTGAAACTCTGGAGGGGTTTTGATGCGAAGGGGCAGGCAGTGGGGTAGAGTTGAGGTGATAGGGGAGGGGTTTTGTGTTGCTGCGGAAGATGATTTTTTTTTTGGCTTGCTGTTCTCAGTCTCTGTGGAAACCAGAACTGAGAAGGATAAGGTGGGAAAGAAAAGAGAACAAAGGAGAGCATCCTTCCCTCTGATACCACTTGATGGAGGGCCGGTAGGGGTAGGGAAGAAATCCCTGAGAGGGGTCTCAGAGTTGCAGGGGAGAGGGAGAAATCGCACTAAGAAGAAGGGGGAAAGGGAATGACTCACACACGCTCGCAGGCTTCACAAATACTCAAACTCAATTCATCTTCTCAATCTGTCTAATAACTTGGATTATATGCCATTATATAATAATTGAAAATTAAAACTTGCCTAGTAAAATCTAAAACTAAAATTAGCAATTTCAAATTACTTCCTAAATTCTAACTAAGGAAATTAGAAACAAAATAAACTCAAACTGGTAACTCCCTAATTAACTATTAACTACCCAAATTAAAAGATTACAAATAATCCCCAAATAAAATAAAATCCTAAAGATTCTAATGAATCCAAAAATCCAATCGGACCCAGTTTATTTAGATTGAGATTGCTTGAAGGGTCAACCCGGTTCAACAACATTGATTCTGCATCAATAAGCTCTTTAAATTGGAGTCTAAATCATTTTCTATTCATGGTCTCTTGGCTAACATGTATGCTACTAATGGGGGACTGGGATGAGATGAGAATAGTAAGAGGGCTGATGTAAGAAAAGGATTGAAGAAGGAGAGTGGCTATGGTTGGATATACATTGGGAAGGATGAGTGTTTTTGAACGTTATGTATATTTTTTCCTATTAAATTTTTGGTATCATGGATTTACTATGAGATATGTTGATCATTACGCAGAATCTGTGAAACCTAACAGTTTTGGAAGAATCACTACACAGAATCTTAGGAACCAAACAGTTTTCTAGGAAGAATCGTATAATAGACTCAACATAACCAAACGATTTTTTTTTTACGAAGATTGTTTAAGAGAATGTCTTTCAAAAGATTTACATCCAGATTTGATAGATGCGTCATTTGATTTATGCTACCAAACGTGCCCTAAGACATTGGAAACTAAACTTGCAATTGGAACCTCAAGTCCCGACAAGTATGAAAACCCCCTAAAGTTAACCTCTACTTGATATTTTCCCCATTTAAAGAGTTCGATTTGAGTGATGATGTGAAGGAGCTCATCGTTTTGCTTGAAAATAAGAGTTGCGAGGCCATAATTGTCATGGCGCTAAGGCGAACCATGGTAGGCTGTTTAAGCACTTAGGCGAGAAGGCGCCCACTTTAATGCGTACAAGGCGTCCAAGTGTTATTTTTTATTTTTCTTATTTTTTAACATTATATAGTAAGTTACATACACCTTGTATCATAAAAAATCAACATTAAGCCACATCAAGTCATTAAAAATCAACGTTTAGCCACATCAAATCATAAAAAATCAACACTAAGTCATATTAAGTCATAAATAATAACATTTAGAGAAATGCTATTGTTATATAATAAGTTTGACTGGTCGAATGATTTTATTTTTTATATGAGACCTTTTGTATTAGGTATAACATAAAACTAGCTTTCCAACAAGTATAATATTACTTAAATCTGAGTTGTAATATCAAAGTTTGCTCCAGTCAAACTTATTTTAAAGTGAGCGAATGCTGTTAAAAATTCCCGGAATGAAAATAATTTTATGGTTATCAAAATAAAAAATTATTTTTCTGGACTTTTGGTTTTTAGCAATGTTTTAACTTGATAAGATTTTTAAAATTTTCATAATGAGAAAAACTCCAACATTTAAAAGTTAAAAATCGCCCCTATAACCAAAATCCAGTTTTTGTTCTTAGACTAGGGGGTTGACTTTTGTCCTTTTGGAATTGGATTTTTAAACTATTTGTATTGGATTTAAGTAGGGGGTATTTGCTTATTTATAAATAATATCTTAAGTAAATGAAATAACAAATATAAAAAACACAAGGCGACATGTTGTGCAACAAGGCGACTTTGGCAGAGGCTCCAGGCAAACCACCTGGACGCCAAGTCATCGCCTTGGCGACGCCTTGACAACTATGCTAGAGCTTTTGTGGATCCTATCACCGAGAAGTTATTGAATATGCTTGATTATATATGTAGAGAAATCGTTCCTAAGCAATCGAAGCTCAAAATATATTCAAGAGATTAGGATTGTGTGATTCAACAAGTTGCAGAGATTAAATAGAGTGTCTTAAAGATGAGATCCATCGCCGTAGATGTTGCAGATTGTCGGGCTCTTGCTTTGAAGCAAAATCAGCAATGGAAATAAGACAATAGTGGATCAGTGGGAGATGCTAGTGAAATTGGGGGTTTTGTATAGAAGGGTAAAGTCGTCACTTCGCCCTTTCCTTAAGGGTAATTTTGTCTACAATTTTAAGCCGTGATGACGTAATCACTTAACACTCAGCTAATAGAGTGGACTTTTTTTTATATATGCTAATGAACTTGGGGAGGTCCGAGTAATTTCTCCAAACCAGGGGTAAGAGTTGAGTTTTGGGCATTATACAGTGGAGGTGTGAGTAATTTTCCCTAGAAATTATTTTTCTATATTATTGCTATAAAATTTTTTTGGATAGGTATTACTATAATATTGTAATAATGGGTTTTATGGGTTTTAGAGAAAGTGTCAGTTACCAAACGGACCCTAAGGGGTTTAATGGTCTTTGTAATTCTCTAGAACCTTCTCTCCCTTGTTATAAATAAAGAGGGTTAGTGTCATATTAGGCACAAGTCATTACCCCATTCAACATGGTATTAGAGCCATAGGATCCAAAACCCTAAGGGCTCTCCCTCTTCTCCATCTCTTTACCTCTTTCTCATTTTTCTCTCTCCCTGCACCTCCCTCTATCTCTCTTTATCTGCTTCTCTCTTATGCTAAGAGCTTCTTAAACCACCAAGAGGGTTTTTGGCCTCCATCCATCCTTCCCCTGGGCTCTCAGACTCTCTTCTACAATAATCTGAGAGACCTAAAATTTTTTTTCATCACTTTTTCAGGGTTTTCTCTCTAAGAACGTTTTTTTATTACCGGGATGCTTTTTCCCCGATCGATGCTCCGATCGTTTTGATGTTTGTTAAGATTGGTGCCTCTTATCTTTGTAGTGGCATGTACCAACCACTTTTTCGTTTGAGGTCTCTGTTCTAGAGCTATCACCAAAATAGTTTTCTTAGGGTTTTACCCTTTTTCGATTTTTAGGTTTTCTAGCTTTTTCTGGTTATTTTGGTGCTTTCTCTATCTCCGACCAGTGTCTCTTCTATTTGCACAGCCCCTTTGAGTAGCAACCATATTTACCAGCTCAACTGCTTCTACTGGCGGAGACACCACGACTCTCCCTACCTTTCCTCCTTGTGCTATCAAGCTTGATGGCACAAACTACCTTATGTGGTCATGCTTGATCTGCATCTTCATCAAGTCCCGTGGCTATTGCGGGTACCTCACTGAAACCACGAAGCGTCCGACCACCGGTACTGAGATTGACAAGTGGGAGTGTGCCAACTCTCTGGTTATGGCCTTCCTTGTCAACTCCATGTTGCCACAACTTTCGCGTGGCTATCTCCTCCTTGACTCTGCTGCGAAGATCTAGAAGTCTGTCCAAGATATCTATTCCCAGGCAAGGAATGATGCTTAGGTCTTTGAGCTTCGTCAGAAGGTTCGTGACTTGAGGCAGAGAGGGCTCACTCTGTCACAGTGCTACTATGAGTTGTGGACACTATGAATTGAGTTAGATTTCTATTAGGAGTATACTCCTTCCACCCCTGAAGATGTCACCAAGTTTCAAAAGCAAGAGGACAAGATCAATGTCTATGACTTTTTGGTAGGGCTGAATGTATAGTTTGATCAGCTGCAGTCCCAAGTTTTGAGTCGTGACCCCTTTCCTACCTTAGATCAAGCTATGCTGTGATCCAACTTGAGGAAGTCGACGTACCACTATGCTTCCATAGCAAGTTGCCACTCCTACTGAGAGATCTGCATTTGTTTCTGGCACTCAGTCCCTTAGTGCAACCCACAGTCTGGTGGCTCCTCTACTAGGACTCCAGTGAAGTGCGATTACTGTGGGAAGGAGCATCACACCAAGGAGCACTGCTGGAAGCTTTATGGTCGTCCTTCTGATACATTTGGAAAAGGGCGAGGGAAGGGTTGTGCTGGTACTTCTGGCAAGCCAACCATATTGAGAGCCTTGACTTTGACTTTGCTCTTAGCTCTTCAATAGCCTCGTTATAATTTGACAAGTTTACTGCCCTCTGGCACCTCTTGACATGTCCAGACTCTCTTGCACCTGCCACTGCGAGCTCTACTCATTCCACCCCTCCTGGGTCAGGTAATCTCCTTTTGTGGCCATACTATGTCTGTCCTTTCTACCCCTTGGATTATAGACTCTGGGGCTTCTGATCATATAATAGGCCGTTTGTCTCCTTTTTCACAGTACACTACTTGTCCTGATAATGGTAAGGTCAAATTGGCTAATAGGACTTATTCCACTATTTTGGGGAAGGGCTCTGTTAGCTGTACCCCCTCTTTATCCCTTTCTATTGTATTGCGTGTTCCTTCTTTTCCCACTAACCTTTTGTCCATTAGTAGTCTTACTTCCAGTCTTAATTGTAAAGTCACATTTTTCCCGTCTCATTGTGTTTTTCAGGATCTGGTGACAGGGGCAATGATTGGCTCTGGTAGGTTACGTAGTGGTTTGTATCTGCTTGATGATGACTCGGCATTGGTCTCTGGTCAGGCTCTTTAGACATCTTGTACGTCACCGCCCATCTCTGAGTTATTATAGTGGCATTGTTGGTTGGGACATTCCTCTTTGGGAACTTTAGCTAGAGTTTTTCCTTTAAAAATTGTAATTCGACTCAGTTTTTTTGTGAGGCATGTGTTTTGGCCAAACAAACTCGAATCACTTATTCTGTTTTTAGAAATAAAAGTGCCACTCCTTTTTCATTGATACATTCTGATATTTGGGGTCCATCCCGCTATGTGTCAGTTAATGATTATCGATGGTTTGTCTCTTTTATTGATTGTCATTCTTGGAGTACTTGGGTTTATATGATGCGAACCAAGGGCGAGATCTATTGCTTTCAGCAGTTTCACCGCATGGTTCAGACTCAGTTCGGTGCTTCCATTAAGATCCTTCGAAGCAACAATGGTCGGGAATACTTTAAAGGGTCCTTTCAAGTTTACCTTTCCGATCTTGGGAATGATTCATCAGACTAGTTGTGTGGATACTCCAACTCAAAATGGGGTTGCTGAGCGAAAGAATCACCACCTTTGTGAGGTAGTGTGCTCTCTTATGTTTGAGATGTATATTCCTCTCCAATGCTAGAGCGACGCAGTTCTCACTGTTGCCTTACTTATCAACCGAATGCCTTCTCGGGTCCATGCCTTCCGCTCCCCTCTGGATCTTCTCCAAGGTTCCGCTGCTTTTCCTGTTCCTCTTAAGGCATTCGGTAGTGTTTGCTATGCTCGCGATCATTATCCTTATGGAAAGTTTGATCCTCGTGGTGTCCGATGCATTTTTCTGGGGTATGCTCCTATTCAGAAAGGCTATCGATATTTTCATCCTCCTGCTTGGCGTTGGTTTGTGACTATGGATGTCTTTCACTAATCTGCGTCATACTACACTGCGACACCTCTTCAGGGGGAGTCTCCTTCCATTGTGGAAGATGTGCCGCTGTCTCTTCCGTCTCTTAAAATTGCTATTCTTGCTAGTATCCCGTTTCAGGGGGAGAGTGACACTCCTACTTCTCCTACTACACCTCGACCGAAGATATGTGTGTATAGTTGCAGAAAGCAGACTCAGACCACTACTCATTCAGCATCTACCCTACCATACCAATCGTCTCCTTTTTAGTTTGATCTTGTCCCCTTGGACCCTAGTAATTCTCCTTCTTCCGTTGATCAGTCCCTTGAGTTGCCTATTGCTGTTCGTAAAGGCATTAGGTCTTGTACTTAACATCCTATTGCTAAAACTATTTCTTATGACTCACTCTCTCTTTCCTACTATAGTTTTGTGTCTTCTCTTTCCTCTGTGTCCATTCCTTATACCTGGCAGGAAGCGAGTGCAGACTCACAATGACATGCAGCTTTGGTTAAAGAGATGCGAGCTCTGAAGAAGAATGACACATGGGATCTGGTGTGACTTCCCTCACAAAAGAAGACAGTCGGGTGCAAATGGGTCTTCACAGTAAAACAGAAGGTTGATGGCATAGTGGATCGGTACAAGACTAGACTTATTGCTAAAGGCTTCACATAGACTTATGGGATTGACTGCCAGGTGACTTTTACTCCAGTTGCTAAGATGAACACAATTCGTGTTATCTTGGCTTGTGCTGCCAACTTAGATTGGGATCTCTAGCAGTTAGATGTGAAGAATACCTTCCTTCATGGGGAACTTGAGGAGGAAGTGTATATGGACATTCCTCTTGGGTTCACTTGTTCCAAAACCCAAGGAAAGGTATGCAAGCTGAAGCGTGCTTTGTATAGGCTGATGCAATCCCCTCGTGCTTGGTTCAGACATTTCCATTAGGCTATGGTCGCTACAGGTTACTCTCAAAGCAATGCAGACCACACTCTATTCATTAATAGATCTAGTGGGAAGATTGTTATCCTAATATTCTATGTAGATGATATTGTTGTTACTGGTGATGATCTGACAGAAATCTCTTGCCTCAAGAGATACTTGAGTGAGGAATTCAAGATCAAAGACCTAGGACAACTTCGTTACTTCCTCGGCATTGAAGTTGCCAGGTCTTCTTGTGGGATCTACTTGTCTCAGCGAAAGTATGTGCTTGATCTTCTCTTTGGGATAGGTATGTTGGGGTATAAGCTGGCAGACACTCCTATTGAAGTAACGGTCACCTGAGTAGCAAGGAAGGTGATCTTGGGGATAAGGGGAGATATCAGAGATTAGTGGGGCGGTTGATCAATCTCTCTCATACATGACCTGACATAGCATTTGCTATTAGCTTGGTTAGTTAGTACATACATGATCCCTACTTAACTCACATGGAAGCTGTGCTACATATTCTTCGGTGCTTGAAATCTGCCCCAGGACGTGGCATCATTTTTTCTCCTCATGATCACTTTAGGGTGGAGGTCTTCACAGATGCGGATTGGGCAGGTTCCCCTGATAACCGCAGGTCTACTACTAGTTATTGCATCTTTGTTGGTGGTAACCTTGTTACATGCTGAAGCAAGAAGCAAGCCGTGGTTGCCCGTTTAAGTGTTGAAGCAGAGTTCTGTGCTATGGCACATGGCATTTGTGAGCTCCTATGGCTTCATGGTTTTCTCACTGATTTGGCTATTCTTGCTACTCTTCCTATAAAGCTCTTTTGTGACAGCAAATCTGCTATTAGCATTGCTCACAACTATGTCCAGCATAATCGAACCAAGCATGTGGAGATCGATCGACACTTCATCAAAGAGAAGCTGGATATGTGTCTTATCACTGTGCCTTTTGCTCCTAGTAATGAACAACCTGCTGATGTATTTACTAAAAGTCTTAGTAGTAAGATGTTTCATCCTATTATCTGCAAGTTGGGCATATGTGATATCTATGCACCAACTTGAGGGGGAGTGTTGTAATAATGGGTTTTAAGGAATGTGTCAATTACCAAACGTACCCTAAGGGGTTTAATGGTTTTTGTAATCTCTAGAACATTCTCTCTATTGTTATACATAATGGGGGCTAGTGTCATATTAGATGTAAGTCATTGCCCCATTCAACAGGAAGGTTGGTGGGAAAAGGGTAGGTTGGATTAGTGTTTTATGGGATAGAAGAGAAATAGGGAAAATATAAGGGAAAACCTATTGTGGATAGTGTTTGAGAACATTAACTTAAAATAAAAATAATAGAGAAGAGGGAGAGAAGAGATCAAGAAAGGAGAGAAAATCTGGTCACCTAATAACGCAATTAAAATGAATTTAATCCATTCTATTCCATAATTTTTTTGGGGGGGGGGGTAGTTCATTAAAAAAAAAGGAAAGTCTGTTAGACAATTTTCTTGGGCAATTAGACTAACTTAAGTAACAGGGACACTAAAGTATTTAACTAATTAGAATTGTTAAAGCGCAAGTCTTCTAAATAACTTATGGGTAACTTGGGCCCCACGCAACCAATAACAAAGGACTCCTTAATGACTAAATTAATGCCAAGTACCATATCTAGAAGACCCCACTTAATGCATGCTTGTTTTAATTTGGGCCAGGTTTTAGTACTGGTTTGGGTTGGGTCTTTAGAGTCTTTTTTTTTTTTTGATGAAAATCTTTTGTCTTTTGATTTATATCTATTGTAATGTACTGAAATATAAGGCCAAAAGTGCGGGGGTTTAAGGGTTACATGAAAATTATTGTTTATTAATGGATCCTATGTCTAGAAGCCAAGATTATCATTAGTTATACAAGAGTCCTTGATGTAGATAAATTAGCTAAAGTCAGTTTATTCTTGTGAAAATAAGCTTTGGGTTAGGTTTTATACATGTTGGGCCTCTAGTCCTATATGATTTTATTAGAATAGGCCTAAAATATGGGTAGGAGAATTGAATACATGATTTATTAAATATTTAAGTTTTTGGGTCTAGTCAAAGTCCTATTCCTTTATTTTAATTGTTATTAAAGTGTTTTAGTTTGGTACTTCTTTTTATTCTTATGCCTACTGCTATCTTAGACTTGATCGGATCTGTGTTGCCGACCTTATTAAGTTGGGATAAGGTTATGGTTGTTGTTGTTGTAAAGTATTTTAGTTTGGCTGGACTGGGTCTTAATGAGTCTAGCCTTGTTTGAAGTTGTTTTCTTCATTATTTTATGTTATCCTAGTCATTTAACACTAACTTCAAGGTTCAATCAACTGTTGATTAAACCTTATTAAACCTCATCCATTGAATTGTTTATTTCTATTAATGTGAGGCCAATTGTGATGTAGAACTAGGATTGATAAGGCCAACCTAATCCAAATGCTACAGGATACTCTTAAGAATCTGTGAACAGAACTAATGATAGATGATGGGGCCTTAACAGGGATTGTAAGAGCCTTATCCCGGTTGATAATTTGGTCCAACACCTGAAGAAACAAACAGAAATCCAGGCAGGTCTATCGATTTCAAATCTGGACAGAATAGGTCACTAGAAGATAAAATTAGGGAGATTCCTAAAATCTCTCAAACCACTGGACAGAAAAATCTCCTTCGGTTTGAGTTCACCCCTAGTTAGGGCCTAACTTCAATCCAAAATTCAGCCAAAACTGATGGCTGGTTAGGTCTGGGCAGGTTCTGGAAATTTCTCACAGAATCTGCAATTTCTGGGCAGAACTGAGAGGAAAAACTGAATTTAATACCTGTAAGAACTTGAGCAGATCAGTAGCACTTTGTGTAGTTGAGAGAAGAAGAAGATAAGTTAAGGAAGAGGACATTTCGGGCTTCACACCGCAGAGAGTCAGTTGGATCAAACATCATTTCCATCAGCCTTGATCAAACACAAGACAACTCTTCATGGATGAGACAATAGCAGCAGCCATTAATTTGTTTATCAAAATCGTTTTTAACTTTTGGAGCCTCCTCTTTATTTATAATGTTAATGGGGGAGGGAATTACCAAATAAAAGGTTCCTCAAAAGGAAAACCTAAATTTAGTCTCTTAATACAATACTTACTAAAAGCTGAAATTAGGAACTTACTGTAATTAAAAACTAGCTGAAAAAGGAAACCAACTATCTGACTCAACTAATAACTTAACTCCTAAGAAATAACAAAGACTAACAAGTTAAATTGAATCCAACTAAAAAGGAAACTAATGAAAAAGGAATAAACTAGTTTATCCCATATTCAACCTTAAAGCCAGTAGTTTAGGCCTATAAAAATGGGCCTATTGCACTCAAAACACATGGGATCAAAGGCCTAACATGTATGCATAGTTTTTAAGGCAGTAAGGCGACAGAGGTGTTTGAGGGTCTTTCGGAGGGCCTTAGCAATAAGGCGGGCATATAGCGTCGCCTTATTGACTAAAGCGTTCTTGTGTAATTTTTTTATAAAACCAATCTATTTGGTTCAAATCTTAGTTGAATCCTAATACTCATATACTAAATAAATATTAAAGGTTCATATTCATACAAATGTAAGATATTCATCAAGAAAACAAATCAAGAAAGTGAATAAACTAAGTTCATCAATCAACAATCATCATAACATATTAACTTATAATATAAATACATAATTATGAAACATAATTATAAATATAAAGAAAAGAAGACATAAAATATACAAGTATTTATTATACTTACCTCTATGATGCCAGAATGAGTGCTTAAGCTCTAAGGTCATCCACTATATTTCTACTCCTATCAAAGAAGTAATTAAGAACTTAGAATTAAAACACATCGAAAGTAAAAATCGAGATGCCAAATTAAATGGATGAGAAGTGACTAACCTGGGGATTCTTAATCATTCCAAAAACTTCAATGAAGGAAAAACATTAAATAAACTAAAATGTTAAAAATTTAGTAAACAATGAAAGTCAAATACTTAAAAGTTCAAGGACTCAAAAACTTTAAAGTTCAAAGACTCAAATTACTTCAAAGTTCAAAGACTCAATGACTTTCAATCCAAATCAGTAATTAAATTAAAATCTTCTTCTTCTTCTTCTGCATTCTGTTGTTAGCTTGCATCATTTTGCCGGGTATAGCAAAGATTGGTTCCACTGGTAGATGCCGGAGCCCTCCTTGGTCTATTGTGGCCTTGATATAATGAAGATGCCCTATGTGCTCTATCAACATCTCTCCAAGTGAGATCATTCTCAGGATGAACTAATTCATCCTCTGATTCTCCAATCAACCACTCACTACTCCAATTAAGCTCATCAAGCAATAATGGATTGTAGTTTCTGTACTGTTCTTTTCTTTCTTGGAACCTTGCTTGAAGTCGGCGATTATATTGAATGTAGACAAGATCATTTAACCGTTGATCCTCTAACCTATTCCTCTTTAATAATATGAGGTTATCTACTTATCTTCAATAAAACCATATGAAGTGAAGTACAGGTACTTAGAATTCAATACTCACAAATTCAAATGTGCTCCAATTGCGCTCACAACCAGAAGATGAGCAACAAAGACCAAGTATGCGCAATGCAAGCTTTGAAAGGTCAGGAGCAATACCTCCATATTGAGACCACCAAGAGACTATAAATATATAATATAAAAAAAAATAGGTTAAGTAAAAAATCAACGTACAAAGTTTTAAACTAATTAGAACTTGAAAAGAAAATATAATTACTAGGATTCAACTTGTCCTTTGTCTAATCGCCACGTCCTTTGCAAAACTTTCTTGAGCAGTGGTATACTTGTTAATCTAGAGAATGATCTTATCTTGCAAGGTCTCATCAGGCACCAACCTTGCAAGAACATCATTGAAGGCATCACTTGCTTTTTGAGCTAAGTCCAACTCATTATTTTGGATTATCTGTTATTGTCTTAAAGAACTTGTTTGGATTGAGGAAAAAGGCAGCTAAATATATTGGTCCATCCATCATAGTCTCACAACGGTGATTAACAATCCCTATGATTTTCTTCCATTTCCTTTCATTGTCTTTAAAATTTTTTTTGATGTTTTTCTTTGCCACTTGTATTGCCATATATATTTCAGCCATAGTAGGCAACTCATCACCATCTACAATCCTCAAGAGTTGAAGAAGAGGCTATGATGCTCTTATACAATCCATCACACCATTCTAGAATGTTGTAGCAAACACAATCTCAGAAGCTTTCTTCCCTGTCTCTGTAGATGCAAGCTTAGAACGGGACCATTCATCATCAACGAATAATTTTTTCAAAGATTCTTCGTGCTTGTATAAGCTCTGGAGTGTTAAAAAACAAGAGGCAAATCTAGTCACTCCAACCCTCACTAAGTCTCCCTCGGTTTTTTGCCTCATAGCTTCAAGAAGGCGAGTGTGCCTGTAGATGAATGCAGTTAATTTCTTGCCCTTCGATATAACATACATACAAGAGCGCAATTTGCTTATTTCCTCCATCATAAGGTCTATGCAATGAGCTACACATGGACTCCAAAACAATCTCTTCCTTTTCTTCATTAGTAGTCGACCTGCTGCAACATAGTTGGCAGCATTATCAGAGACTACTTGAACCACTTAATCTTCACCAATCTCTTCAACCTTAATATCAAGTAGCTTAAATAACATTTCAACTGTTTGTGATTGGTTAGATGCATCTACAGACTCTAAAAAAACAGTCCCCTCTGGACAGTTGACAGAAAAATTAATTAGGTGCCTTCCTCTCTTGTCTGTCCACCCATCAGACATGAGTGTGCACCCATATTTCCTCCAATATCCTTAATACTTCACCTTGAACTCATCAATTTTATCATTTTCAGACTTCAATAGAGGCCCCCTATAGTCATGAATTGAAGGGGGCTTGAAACCTGGTCCATATTGACCAATAGCCTCTATCAATTCCTCAAAACTCCTTAACTTCAAAGCATTAAATGGAACACCGTTCTCATAAGCCCACCTTGCAAATTAGGAATGAAGTTTATCTCTTTCTTCTTCTCCTCTTACATGGTTCTCCATTGTTGTCTGATATGGACCTTTATCTCGCCTATCTGCAACCACTTCTTCAGGAGTCCTCCTCACATGCTTATCCATGGGACCCCTTACTTGTTGTTTGGATTGTGCTTAAATGATAGCTTTATTTCTTCTTGAAATTGTCCCAGAGCTAAGGATAAGACATGAGACCCGTCGGATACTATATTCTGTTGTGGTACTATTACTTCTGTAGGTTCATCAGTAACATCCAAATCATCCAATCAATCAAGGTTCCTCTTGCTCTGGTTCTGTAAGATTGCATCTTTCATCTTTTTAGCAATTGCTTCCGTTGTTTTCGCACACTTGGCTACATTTCCATAGCCACCAATAAGATGTTGCTTCAATCGTTTTATTCTTCCCTTGACATCCTTCCCATAAAGGGTACACTTAATCCAATTTCTATCTAATACGTCAGGCCAATACCCATATTTCCATCCAGGATCATTTGATTTAGCTCTTCTTTTTGGATCCTTGCTTGGATCAATCGTTAACTGTGCAGTACTTGTATTTTCACCCCCACAGCTACCACCAACTGTTTTCATAGATGAGTAGATGAAAATTTGTCTACAAATACAATTATACACTTTTATACATTAGACAAAATAGAATAATGTTGAAGAAAGACAATAGATGATTGATTTGCTTTAGGCTTTTGAAAACATTGACTAAACTAGAGTTGAGAACTAGCAAACAGAATTAAAAATTGAAAGCAAAATAGGGCATATTAAGAACAAAACGCAATTCAGCAACTGTCCAACTGATGACCTACTTAATGGCAATCTAACAGAATAAACTAGGCTGTAATAACTAATAAACTAATATATTGCTGCTGTGCTGCATATAAGAGGCTATAAGCATATTGAAATATTGAATTAATTAATTAAAAACAGAACCACAAGAATAACAGAAGAAAATCAAGAAGAAAGAAGAAGAAAAAAAAGGTATGGTATGCAGATTGTAGAAGTTGCAGAACAGAGGAAGAATGAAGAACATAATAGGAAAGAGAAATAAGGGAGAAGAAAGAAGATCTGAAGAAGGGAAAAAAAAAAGACAGCCGAACTCATCCGCTCAGTGAAGAACAGAAGAAAATGAAGAAGAAAGAAGAAGGAAAAAAAAAAAACACTCACCGTAGTTGCAGAACAGATCACCGTAGTTGCAGAACAGAAGAAGAAGGAAAAAAAAAAACACTCACCATATTTGTAGAACAGAAGAAGAAGAAAAAAACGAGAAAAAAAAAAAAAAAAAAAAAAAAAAAAAAAAAAAAAAAAAAAAAAAAAAAAACCTGTAGAGGGGGTACGACTATTCACCGGAGTAAGCTCAGTGCTGTCGGAGCAAAATGGTCGCCTAGATCAGTGGTTCTTCCTTTTTTCCTTCTCAAAGCCTTTTCTCAAAACCCTTGAAAAAATCCAAACCCTGTTTGTGAATCGTGTTTTTGTTTTGTTTGTGAATCGTGTTTTGGTTATTTTTGGTGGAGTAAAGCTGATCCCATACATCTCAAGTGTTAACAAAACCATACACCCACCAATAAAAAATCTATATTTGGAATCTACCTAAAGTATTTTTTTAAAACCTGTAAATTCTAAAATGGGTATAAGGCGATCGCCTTGTGTATAAGTCGTTATAAGGCGCCTTAGCTTATAAGGCGGTCGCCTTTCGTGTTGCACTTAAAGCGTAGCACTGCCCTAAGGCCTTGGGAGCGCATCAGCGCCTAGGCGTCGCCTTAATGGCGCCTTACTAGCGCCTTAAAAACTATGCATGTATGGAACCTAACCCTAGGTTATTCCTAATAAAACAGGCCTATTTTGGTGATTAATCTGCATCAAATTGTATCTGTTTTTATATCAACTCTTATCTTCTGCGGTTGACCTCCCACTGCAACTGCTCCCTCTGCTGGCGACCTCCCTTTCTTCCACATCGTTTTCTCTTCTCCCGTCCCTATATATGTGCAGCAGAGATAGTTTGAGAACTAGCCGACCGCATTTAGTTGGGATAAGGTTTTGGATGTTGTTTGTTTTGTAGATAGTTTGAGAACATTAAGTCTTCTTTTGTATGATCCTTCTACTCTTCCAGATGATTAGATCTCAGAATACCCTCTCAAGTACTACTTATAGATAAATAATAGAGAAGAAAAATATAATCTACACTTTCCTCTGTGTTTTACCTCCTGAGTCTAGGGTTTCCATTTTTAGTTCAATCTCTTCCATTTGGGACGAGGTTTATTGAAGCCCTAATTGCCATCAATTGGTTAGGTGTCTTCCTTGGATTAAGAAAAAATGGGTTCTTGGGTTATTGATTTTGCGGTAGCATTATTATTAATTAAATCTGATGTGGTTGAGATCGGCTCTAGTGCTGATGCTGTGCATACGACAGGGCTCTCACTGACTGTGCCTGTGTAGTCAAGAAGAGGTGCGTGGGCATCGATGACTCCCAGCCCTTGAGAATTTTCAGCTTTGCAACAATCGTATCTTCAAAGGAGCGAATGCAGGGACGGGACATAATTGTAAAACCATCCGTAGTTTCTCCATTTCTGCTTCTTCTTGTTCTTTTTCTTCATCTGCCATTGACGAAAAGGCTTAGTAGAATAGTGTATTACGTCAATGGAACAACAAAAAAGCAGCAAATGACCGGAACTGCATTTATGTGTGGACTTGGTTTTGCAGGAATGGAAGGGATGGTTGAATGGACTCGGAGAATGGTGGCTGTGCAGGGAAGATTCTAGTTCGCATACATATTGAATGACGGAATCATAATATTAGGTCGATTCATTTCCCTGTTCCATGACACCTTAATAAGTTTGGAATGCAAAAGTGACAACCCAGGCCCAACCCAACCTTGTCGGGTTCATGTTTATGCCCAACCCTACCGGGTTCATACCAACCCAACCTGACCCTAATTGACCCTATCAGGGCCGGGTTGGGTCGGGTTGGCCAGGGTTGGGTTGACCTTGGCTTCTATAATGGTTGGATTAAACTTGATTGACATGTTTTTTTCATTCATGTCTCATATATTAAAAAAATTTAGAAAAATAAAATACCTATTGGAGCCTTAATTTCTATTATAAAGATGCAAAGTTAAATTTTGGACTGGTTTGGGTTGGGTTGGGTTGAGGCCTCAACCCTAACCCAGGGTTGGGGTTTTTCAACCCTGACCTGCCCTCAGGGTAAAAAAATTGGCCCAAACCCTATTCGGGCTCAGGGCGGGCCAAGGTGGGTTTGGGTTGTTAGGGCCAAACTTTCACCCCTAGTCACAACCATATCTTACATCATTTATAATTCTGAAATGGACATTCTAAATTCCTATCTGTGTTAGGTTTCGAGACACTCGTCTTCACTCCGGATCTTACCCTTACCGCGAGTGCGTATTCTCCTACAAGAATATGTAAGTGGGGAGAGGACTTTGATCTTATTTTCGGAGTGTTTTGGCATCTTATGCATTCATATGCTATATTGACATTCCGATTGCCATTCCCATGCATATGCTTGATGTATGAATGATGCATTTAGAACTAAATATGTTATATCTTAAATTTCTAAATGCTTATTACTTGTAATCATGAGAATGGATTTATCATATGTTGTAATATGGTGATGATTTGTCAGACATGTGTGGGAATTTCTAAAATAGATGCCGTAGTCGGTTTGAAAACGAATGCATTGGTACACTGTGGAATGGGACACGGAAGTACTATGCAGTCCATACTATCTCATTGGAGCATTTGGTTAGGATCTCACATTCCCTCATGCTATTACCCTTCCCAACGGGGTTTAGATGTTGGGTTATCACTGGGGGGAAGCGTCGATCGCGGACCGCCGTGGTGGTTAGAAGTACGCCTGGCTAATCATTAGGACAGTTGGAAACCTTGGTGATATATTTAGAGGGCCAATCGTATTGTTTTTATTTTCTGCTGTGGTTCGGCCATGATTTCAATTTCTGCTGTGGTTTGGCCACCATTTAATTTTTCGAGTGCTCACGGATGGTCTTCTCGGACAACTCTATGGGCGTATCGTGGGATGGGGAACACGTCGGATACCGGGGGCATATGCGTACTGTGGTTGTGAGTAGCATGTAACATATGGCCTAATAATGATTGTTTAGGAGAAGTAGGTTTAAAATGAATTTCATGCATATAGTATCATTTGAATTGCGATTGCTTATGTGCGTCTTTCTTTCTATTTACTGAGCTAGTGAGCTCACCCCTCGTATATACATCTTTTTAGATGATTGTGCAGGCTACTTGATAGAGGAACCCGTGTCAGGTCCCACCGATGAAACCCCAGTGGGGGATTGGTGGGTCCCAGAAGGATTCGATCATGGTGAAGGTTGCCCGTGTGAGAGTTGTGTTGCAGGGCAACAGTAGCAGACTCTACTTGTTGTACTCTTTTTGATTCTTTGGTTTATTTCCCCTATCTGCGCTCTCGATAGTTAAATTGCTATTTCTTGTGTAATAACATGCCAACGGGCCCACATGTAAATACACTATGTATAACAATTTCGGTATCAAGAGTATATGTGGATTTACAGGTATTTATATATGACAAGACTTTCCCTGAATTACATTTTATATACCAAATTACTTGTGGCTTGCTGTGCTGTGGTTACTGTATCAGATGATCCTGGTGGTTTTTGGGTTACCCGGAGGGAACTCGGTCACCAGTCCAGTTCTATGTGAACGGGGCATGACACCTGTAGCCTTGGCTGAGTGCTCCTTATGTAGGTAGCTCAGGTTCTTCTCATTGGTCGAGGGTCTCTGGAATTCCGACACGAGTCCTCCTCTTATTAGAGGGATCGTCCCTTGCCGTGGCTGAGCTGGTTAGGCCTACAACGGTTAACTCAACCTGGGTTGGTTGTCATAATGGCTAACCTAACCATGGTAAGGTCCTATAACAACTAACCTGACCATGGTGAGGTTCTGCAACGGCTAACTGGTGAGTCCAGGAGTTAGATAACCGTCTAACCTTGGTCAGTTGCCTTAGACATAGCTTGAGTTGATCATCAGTGTGGGGACTCCATTTGCGAGTAGGTCGTAAGGTCAGGGTCCTTGCTAGTTGAAGGGGTCTGCTCATGCTCGTACTAATGAGGTTGGGGATACGACTTCCAGACCATCGAGCGCTTAATAGATATATGGTATATCATGGAGAAATATTTCATCAAGTGATTGTGTATCATTGGAAACCGTTTTCCTGTGTTCATTGCAAAATTTTTGGCCATTCCTCGGCCCAATGTTGTGGGGCTACTGTTCAAATTACTCGAAAGAAGTGGGTGAACAAAGTCCCAGCTAGTAGAGGACATCAACTTGATGATCTTCAAGATGGTGGTGAGGGGACCTCGAGTGTTGCACAACTGTTATGGCGGGAGCAAGTGGTGGTGACGATCAAGGGTCTGGTGGTGGAGCTCAGCTTGTTATGGTGGCAGTAAGTTGTGGAGTCGATCAGCTTGTTTCTCGAACTTCAAATTTCTAATATGGTCCAATTGGTAGAGAGAGTGAAAAGGGAGTTATTGATTCCAATAAATTTGCTTTGCTGGAATATATGGAGGAGGATTTTGGGGAGATTAATCCTATTTAGGGGATAGGGAATAAGGGGTCAGCTGGAGAGAATTTTCCTAAACAACTTGGGTTTGATACTAATGGAGAGATTTTCTCAAGTGGGGATTGAAAAGGATAGTTGAGATATGGAAGAAAAAATTGAAAATTCTCTCTTGAATATTCTATCCATAGTTGATGAGGGTGTGAATGCTGAATTGGAGGAGCCATCTACAACTGTAGCTAGGAGTGAGAAGATTTGCCTATTGAAAATAATACTCTTTCTAATCTTGAGAATTCAGCTACACATGAAAATCTCTCTTTATCAGCTACTCTTTGTTAAGGAGGGAGATATGATCACACCGAGCAAGGAGGAGAGTGTTATTCTTCATACTCACCTTTCCGTTGATTCAAATAAAAACCTTGGGAGTGATTATGAACCTCTCACATGCAGGAAGCCTTATACCCTGGGCCAGACAATGACGTCCAAGGGGTTAAATGGCATCGGTCGAATCATGGACGAAGTCGACTAGAGTCGATGTAAAACTGACTCGAGCTGACCTCCAGGGTTTGATCCAGTTAAGCCCTTTGCTTGAACAAGGATTGGTCTGTAGTCCTTAGGTTGGTGCTGGTTTAATATAAGCATAAATCTAATTACCGTGTTTTAAAAAAAATAGTAATAAATTAAAACCTACTAAACTAGCATGTACACTCAAAACACTGCCATGGGAAAGAAAGAGAATTCTTAGCTATAAATAAAGGATCTCATCACATTCCAAGGAATTCCAACTCTTCATCTCCAAGCCCCTCCGGGGGTGACAAAATGTGGTTTGTAAAAAATATCCTTCATTAACTTGGACTGTAAAACAATTAGAAGTCAAAGAATTGATTCTCGAACATTCCATTTCATCGGTGAGAAAAACTGTCAGCACTTTGCTCAAAGGGTGCCGATATAAAATCAAGGTAAAGACAACGAAATCGGCACTTAGACAACTAACCAAAATCAAAAGTGAAACCAAGGGTGAGAAATTCCGCGATAGTGTCAAAACCTTAAACCAAAGGATTTTTCAAGGAATGAAACTGTGGGATGAAAATATTTTGAAAATCAAGGGGTAGTGTCAACGCCTTGAACCAAAGGGCTCTTGGGGCAATTGAAAACTATGAAATCGTTTTTAAAATCATAAAGGATTGTGTAAGCTAAAATTCTGGGGTAGCCTTGCAGCCTTAAAACCAAATATTTTGAGGAAACCACAGGGAATAGAAAATCTAGTTAGTGGAAAATTTGGGGTAACCTTTCAGCCTTGAACCAAATATTTTGCCGGAAAGCAAAGTCAAGGGGTTTCCGAAGTGCACACTTGTTGCTCCGTTGGGGATTGTTGATGCTATCGTCTCTTGATTGCTATTGTTAAAAGTTATGGGTAGGGTCCACCCACATATCCATTATGGGGGTAGGACCCACCCACTTGGCCCCTAAGTTGGCTGCTTGAGGGAACGTGAGAAGAGAGAGAGTGAGAGAGAGAGAGAGAGATTCCCTCAACTGTCCCACCCTATTCTCTGGCTTATTGGAGTCCAACTGGGGCTCTATGGGTTAAGGGAGATAAAAACGAATGGGACGGTTACAAGAGGGGTAGTACGATTGCTCTCTCAAGTGTTCTCTTTCTTTTGAATCTTTCCTCTCTCCCTGAAAGCTTTAGATTGCTCTTGTATCCCATTCCTGGAACCTCCATCAAGAGTTCGTAGTTTGGAGTGTGGAAATGCAGTGGTGAAGGAGGCTTTGACGGGAACGCAAAGAGAGCACGTCCTGTGCTGCTTCTATTGTCAAGCCAGGTCTTCCAATTGGTATGTGAAGATCCTTCATAGTTTAACATTGGTATCAGAGCCCCATTTCGGTTTGGGTCACCGGCAGTGGTTAGCATAAAGGTGTTTGGTTGTTTGGTTTGGTTAGGGTCTGGAACCCTAACTGTGGGTAACTAATGGGGAAGCAAATGTGTGTTTTTTTTTTTCCCCATTTGGCTTATGGGATGTGGAATCGCCGCCCACGGACCAGTCGGCATCGTCCGCAACAAACCAAAGAAGGGCAACACCGCTGCTAGTTGTGTGGCCGTGCATTTAAAAAAAAGAAAAAAAAGAAGAGAGACAAAACCTGTTTCGTAACATTTTTTTTTTCTCTAAGCCTGTATGGGCCAGTCCATGAGGCTAAACCCATAGGCCCAACCCAAGACCCGTTGGACTGAACCTGAACCCATCTACCCAAGTTCAACCAAATTTCTTGATTCGACCTGACAACCAGAGTCCTGACCCGGATCCATGAACCGTTTTGGTTTGGCCCGACTAGTTCAGTTTAAACGGTCTGGTTTGGACGAGTCTGACCTGAGTTTTTTTTTACGAATCTGATTCAATTCGGTTCGTGTTATTTTTGGTTCGGCTCGGAATGGTTGGTTCGGTCTGGTCTGGGCCGGACTTATTAATTGTCTGTTTAAATAAAAACAATTGAATATGTTAGTGGAGTGAATTGAACTTGAGACCTCCTGCATGGATTGCTTGCTGGCATACCACTATACCAAATCACTCTGTTAGGTAACTGAATCATATTTTTTTTTTTATTTGTATCAATTGTAATGGCTATTGAGTTTAATTAAAACTTTAATAGACTAAATGGGCTTATGGGCCTATGCTATATATAGGCCTTATTGTTTTAATTAAAACTTATATGGGCTCTAAATCTTTATGATTTCTTTTGTGTTGGGCCCACTTCGTTAATGCATTTATGCATGAGCACATACCTTTAATGGGGTCTAATTTTTCACATCATGTTATTTATGTATATATATATATATATATATATGAATGTGAATGTATCTTTGGTACTGTGTGATGGCGTGGTTATGTATGTGCGCAGTGGTGCCTATGTGTATGTCTCTAAGTGGTGTGCTTCCCAGTAGATTGTAGTAGGTTTTTTATGATGATGTAATATTTAAGGACATGATGTATTATATTTTTGGAAGCATTGTAATGGGGGTTGTGCATCCACTGTGAGACATACAGTAGAGTCACCATGACATGCCACCAGAAGTACCAAAAAGGGTTCTTTTGTGGGACCTTGCGCACCCTCATGTATAGCTCATTTTATGTGTTTGGAGATGCCCATTCCTCCATTGAACATTGCTAGTAACCCTTAGAATTAATTATCCCTGATACATGTTAAGTGAGGTTTGACATTGAGTTATACAAGATGATTGGTCCCAGATTATGCATCTGGAATAATTAACTCATAGGGTTCCAAGTAGTAATGTACAAAGTACTTAGAAATATACTCATTATGTTTCCTGTGCAATACGGATGTAGAAATGGCATCAAAGAATGTGATCGCTGACTTGAACAGAGGCGACGAACTTGAAGGCCATGAAAACTATGACCAATGGCAATGAAAAATTCAGTATTTGCTTAATGAGCAAGACTGCCTTGAATACCTGACCACAGAAATAGAAGGACCATCTTGCCCTCCCTTAGGCAAAGAGACCACCCAGACCCGCAAAGATCAGGATGCCTATGCTACATGGGTCAAAAAGGACTGAAGTACACGCTACATCATGCTCAGTGCCATGCGTGATGACATTACAGGGGACTATGAGAAGTTCCCTATAGCTAAGTCCATGTGGGACGAGCTCAAGCGTGCATTCAGGGGTACATCCACTACTAGACTTAGAGGTATGATCCTCAAGTTCGAGATGTACAAAATGGATCCAAAGCATAAGATGCCTGAGCACATCAGAGATGTGAAAGAAATGATCCGCAAACTTAAGGATGCGGGACATGAGCTATCTGATGAGCAGCAGATTCAGACATTGATTCGGACACTCCCTGATTCATCAAATGAAACTTGTCCTTGCCTATCTTAAGACTATCAAGACACTGACTGATCTTGCCCAGCACCTTGAGCTAGAGGCAGAGCGCCTAAAGGCGACACAGATCACAGCTCTTTTCACCCAAGGGGGCAAACGCAAGGGCAACAGGCCCAAGTGTCGTGGGCAAGGAAAGGGGAATCAGGGAGGTGACCAGAATCAAGCACCTAAGGCGGGTGGGGTCAAACGCAAGAAGGGCAAGCGTGGGAACAAGAAGGACATATCCAAGAAGAGATGCTATAATTGCCTAGGACTTGGACACTTTGCTTGTGATTGCACTGAGGCAAAGAAGGTATAGTCCCTATCTTTTCCTCTTTGTACTTGTGTTAGTACACATGTTTTGGTTGCCCTAACGCAGTCAGATTGCATTGTTGATACAGGAGCAGCCAGAAACATCATGCGGGAAAGAGGAGGCTACGTAGATTACCTCAAAGTGCCCCTGGGAGCACAAAGTGTATTAATGGGAAATGGCGCCAGCGTTGATGTTCTGGGAGTTGGAACGGTCCAGCTCCTCTTCCGAATAGGCTGCCTTCTTCTTCTCCATGATGTTTTTTATGCTCCGGACATGATGTATAATCTCGTTTCTGTTACAACACTTTTAGAGTTTGGGTATTCTTTTGTTTTTTTCCTTCAATTCTTTAGATTTGATGTTTAAAGATGCCCTTTGGGGGCACTGTACTCTTGACAAGGGTTTTATTAAACTAGATTTAATTAATGCAAATTCTAGTTCTTCTTCTTCATTTGTAGTTAATAGTAATTTAGATCCTGTGACTTGGCATGCTAGGCTAGGTCATATAAGGTAGGATAGGATGTCCCGTTTAGTTAGAGTAGGCCTTGACCTGCCTGTATGCAAACTCTGTTTGGTAGGGAAGGCTCATCGTAAGCCTTTTGAAAAGGCTGCCAGATCAACTCAGCCCTTAGAGCTAGTACATTCGGACATCTGTGGACCCATGAATGTCAAAGCAAGACATGGGGCCTCCTAGTTTCTCACTTTTATAGATGACTATTCACGATTCGGTTATGTTTATTTGATAGCTCACCGTCATGAAGCATTGGATTGCTTCAAATGCTTTGTGACTGAGGTTGAGAATCAATTAAGTAGAAATCTACAGTTTCTGCGAACTGATCATGGACGCAAATATTTATCTGAACAATATGAGGAAAAAGGAATAGTGAGACAGTTGACCATTCCTTACACTCCACAACAAAATAGTGTAGTGGAGAGAAGGAATAGGACTCTATTGGACATGGTTAGATCCATTATGGCACAAGCCAACCTCCTAATTAGTTTATGGGGGGATGCACTTGAGACTGCTGCCTACATCCTTAATAGAGTACCTTCTCAGTCTGTTCCATCCACCCCTATGAGGTTTGGAAAGGCACTAAGCCTACTGTAGCCTGTAGGGCACTTACGACCATGGGGTTGTGCAGGGTATGTTCACTCCTCGTCCCATAAGTATGGGAAGTTAGGACCCAGAGCTAAGAAGTGCATCTTTGTGAGGTATTCTAACAACTCAAAGGGGTACGTTATGTATAGTGAACATCCTGGTGGACATCTGACTGAAACTGAATCACGTGATGTCGATTTTCTAGAATCGGATTATCCTTGCCTGTTTGATGCGCATAGAGATCTTGACCTCTATGGATTAGAGGAACCTCATAGTGTATCTCATCATCTTAGCGAGGGTGGGGTTATATCTCATCCAATATCGCCAGAGATAATGAGAATGTCATAGATGGTAATGCATCTACACACTGTGAACCTAGTGGGAGTGCACCAAGCGGGAGCACACCCACAGATGAGATCATCTCATGCGTAGAAGCACACGAGGACACATTCCCTATTGTTGATTTGAGATTGAAGGGGAAACTGCTCTTGTGTGTACCCCAGGTGATGAGGGAGAGCCAGCTTCTTTGCAAGAGGCACGCTCATCACTAGCTAAGGATGATTGGTTGGCTGCTATAGAGGATGAGTTGAGTTCAATAAAACAGAACTAAGTCTGGGAGTTAGTTGATCTTCCGCCCAACTGCAAGGCCATTGGGAACAAATGGGTTCTCAAGATCAAGTGCAAGGTGGATGGATCAATTGACAAGTATAAGGCACGCCTTGTGGCGAAAGGCTACACCCAAAGAGAGGGTGTGGACTATGATGAAACTTTCTCCCCAGTGGTGAGGATAGCATCCATTCATCTTATTTTGTCCATTGTTGCAAGGTTAGATCTAGAACTCTTTCAAATGGACGTTAAGACTGCATTTCTCAATGGAGAACTGGACGAAGAGATCTATATGGATCAACTAGTGGGATTTGAGGCCAAGGGGCATGAGCGCAAAGTATGCTGCCTTAAGCATTCCTTGTATGGCCTCAAACAAGTGTCCAGGCAGTGGTACTTTAGATTTCACCACGTCGTAATTTCAACTGACTTTGAGGTGATTGAAGAAGACCATTGCGTGTGTATAAGACGGTCTAATGAAGGATTCATTGTTCTTTCTTTGTATGTCGATGACATTCTCTTAGTTGGGAATGACATCGGCATGATTGTCGCCACTAAAGGGTGGCTATCCTCCACATTTGAGATGAAGGATATGGGTGAAGCCAACTTCGTGTTGGGCATCAAGATTGTGAGGGATCGATCAAGGAATTTTCTTGGTTTGTCTCGATAGACTTACTTCGAGAAAATTCTTGAACGATTTCACATGCTAAATTCAAAGCCCATAGACACTCCAATGGACAAAACGTGCACATTGAGCCTAAGTAAATGTCCTAAGAATGAAGAAGAGAAGAAACAAATGTCAAGAGTACCTATGCTACTACAGTAAGTAGTCTGATGTACGCGATGATGTGCACGCGTCCAGACATATGCTATGCAGTAGGGATGGTCAGCCGTTACCAGAGTAACCTAGGGCCAATTCATTGGTAGGCAATCAAAAGGATTTTTCGATACCTTCATGGGACTACAGATCTCATGCTCACCTACAGTGGTCCAAACTTGAGATTGAGAGGATACAATGATGCTGATTGGGGCAGCGACCAAGATGAGCAAAAGTCTACCTCAGGCTATGCATTTGTCCTTGGAGGTGGAGCTGTGACTTGGAGCAGCAAGAAGCAGACCTGCATTGCTCTATCCACGATGGAGGCTGAGTACATTGCATGCTCAACAGCTTCAGGAGGCAGTATGGCTTAGGAGATTCTTGAGGAGTCTTAGCCTATTTTCACATGCTGATGATGTGGTAATATTGTATACTGATTGTACATCAGCTTTGGCATTTTCCAAGGATGCTAAGTTCTATGGAAGAGCCAAGCACATTGCGATCCGTTATCACTATGTCCGTGATATGGTTGCAAAGGGAGAAGTTGACTTAAAGCACATCTCCACATCTAATGTGGTAGCTGACCCATTTACTAAACCTATTTCAAGGGATGTGTTCCTTTCACATGTTAGGAGTCTGGGTCTTAGACGTGGATGATGTATCTTTCTTTTGTAAGACAATTTTATTGACATAATGTCATTACTTTTAAGGAGTGTGCATTTGAGGCATGTGTTTGTAATAAGTGATATGTGTATTTCTATTTGAGTAGTTGTCACCAGGCTTGAATCGACCCACTCACACGGGTGATTCACCTTGGCGCTTGTGAGTAGCAAGCAAGATGAGTCTATGGTTTTTCAAAGCTTTAGGGGGCTTTAAAACCAATAAGAGACTCCTTAGTCAGCACTAAGATGAGACCTTCTTGGTCGAATGTGGAATCATCACAATTTCATGTAGCCTGAGTTAAAGTCGAATGTGAATCTTTTAGACAGTTGGCTGCAAGAGCAACTGGTGCTAAAAGGTTAGGCGCTTTAAAAAATGATTGAACCAAGATTCATATGGCGTTTTATATTTTTAGTGACATGCCCATGCAAGTGGGAGTTACGCCATAGCATGCATTAGTTACATGTGCTGAAGCCGACCGATGATGTGAGTGACCGAATGGATCCCTGCTTCGTCACTGTGTGAGCCATCAACCAGTACCCTTTACCTAAGACTATGTCATGAAGAGGACATCCAATGTTGCTACTTTAACTTGTTCCTTAGGATTAAGGATGAGGCGGTCTTGCAGGGCAAGACTAGGAAAGCAGTTGGGGATAATCTAAATGGTATGAGTGCTATGGGAAAATTTTTCTTTCTATACCTTATTGTGTTGTGACTCATTGCCCGGGCGACTTGTCAGCTTTCGGTTAGATAAAGTCATGAGTGCTTCGCATAAAGTTGGTCCACACTGCTCATCAAGAGGGATCGAGAGTGTGGAATCTGGTATAGTTGAACTGTTTAGGGTATTATGAGATTATTTCGAGTGATGTGCTATATTGGTCAGATGGAGATTTGGTATAGCACTCCTGCCCTAGATACATCTCTTAGGTCGCACGTTCCACTTCTGCATAAAAGGTTTTGGTTTGATGAGAGCATTGTTTGATATCTAAGAGAGATCCGCTACTTACGGCGAGTGGGAGATGTTAAAAGTTATGAGTAGGGTTCACCCACATATCCGTTGTGGGGGTGGGACCCACCCACTTGGTGCCTAAGTTGGCTGCTTGAGGGAACGTGAGAGAGAGAGAGAGAGAGAGAGAGAGAGAGATTCCCTCAACCGTCGCACCCTATTCTCTGGCTTATTGGAGTCCAACTGGGACTCTATAAGTTAAGGGAGATAAAAACGAATGGGACGGTTACAAGAGGGGTCGTACGATTGCTCTCTCGAGGGTTCTTCTTTCTTTCGAATCTTCCCTCTCTCTGAAAGCTTTAGATTGCTCTTGTATCCCATTCCTGGAACCTCCATCAAGGGTTCGCAGTTTGGAATGTGGAAACACAATGGTGAAGGGGACTTTGACGGGAATGCAAAGAGAGCACCTCCTGTGTTGCTTCTACTCTCAAGCTGGGTCTTCCAATTGGCATGTGAAGGTCCTTCGTAGTTTAACAGCTATAATGGATGTCACCCCTTTTAAGACCCTTTGGCATTTAAGTTTTGGTTGCTGCTACATTTCATACACTTTGACAATCATCAAAGACCTTGCATACCTCATTAAGGGACTTATCTATCAGTATTCAAGACTTGGTTGAACTATTGACTCAGTGTCTAGTATAATTATCTACTCGGGCTTCCTTCAAGCCATAAGGAATTCCATAGAGGGCTCTTTGTTAGGGCTATATATATTTTGGCTTTTCTTGATGCACTGTTCCACTCTGCACGGTCCTGCAACACATATTAGAAACTGACCCGGAGGGAGCTCCGGGAAAGAGGCTTGATGCCTAAATCAGGTCATAGATCATCAAAAAAGATAGAGAATGTAGAGTCATAAAGTCTATTGAGGATCTTACCTTCGAAATCCGTTAAGTCTATTGATTTTAATGAAATTAAGGATTAAACGTTAGCTTGCTTTCATGAATAGATTTATTGATGAAATTCCTTATTCACTCCAAGCTTCTAGGCCAAAAACATTTTCAGATTTATTTTCTTGAGAATCATTTCATTAATTCATTTAATGATGAAATCCCTTAATCTCTCCAAGCTTTCAGGCTAAGGATATGTTCAGATTTACTAATGATATTGTATAATTCCTTTAGTTTCTTGTGAATCATTTCATAAGTTCATCTGTTGAGATTTTCCTTAACCTCTCTAATTCTCTTGAGCTAAGAATAGGTTCAGTTTTTCATGATGGTGTGGTTTACAATATTTAGTTTCCTGAAGATCTTTGTTGAATTCATTTATTGCCAAAAGACCTCAATTTTTTCTTTAGCTATGAATGGCTTCAAATTTAATAATGGCATGACATGATTTCTTTAATTCCTTGAAGGTTATTTTCTTAATTCATCTATTGAGGAAATCTTGTCCAATTCAATATTTCATGAAATCTCAGATTTTATAACAGTTTCTTCATGAAAATTTATGTCATCTCTTCACATCTTAGGATAAAATTCTATGATCCCATGTCCCTCTCATTATTGAGTAAAAATCTATTTTGATGTTTGTGAGTGTACCGCATGATTACATATTAGGGGGACTGAATTTAGAATTGACATTATCATTCCTATGGCTAAGGAAAAATGCATTTGTTGCAAGTGCATGTTGTATGAGCTGATTTTGGAACTCATTCTCAAATTGTTTTTTTTTTGGGTAGGAAAACTGAATTCTCGTCAGTCCTATGCTTTTGAAAATGCCCCTATTATGGTCATATATTTGATTTTGGAACCCATTTTTATCATTAAATGATTAAGAAAGATGCTGTTGCTATGGCTGCATTGATGGGTGTCTTGAATTTGGATTTCAGACTAATGAATAGATATATATATATATACATTTTTTTTTGTCAGAACACAGAATTTTATTAATAAAAGTCAGAGGTAAAGAGTCTTTCCCCAGATTTCAAATTTACAAAAGCAAAAGGGGGAGAACCCCCCCAAGACCTACACAGACCATACATGGAAGCTCCTTTGGCTAAAACATGTGCTTCTCTACTAGAAGATGTAGGAACAAAAGAAAAGCTACAGAAAGAAAAGAAAGGAATTAAAGAAATGATATCATCAACAACAACTCTTGTTGCCCAATTAATCCCACTACTGCCACCATTAATGGCATTAACTACAGCTAAACAATCTGAAAAACATAAGAGGGCCCTTAGCCCAAGAAACTGAGCCATTAGAAGCCCATCACGCATAGACTCTGCTTCTAAAACTGCTGCAGAGATCCCCTTTCGGCAACTGCAAGTAGCACCAACGAAAACTCCCATGAAATTTTGGATAATTGCACCTCTACTACCAGATTTACGTATCTTGTTCCAAGCCCCATCAGAGTGAAGAATGAAATGACCAGGAGGAGGGGAGCCTGTATAAACAGTGTTCTTAGGAGAATCACCAGAACCTGAACCCGATTGTTGAGTGAGCCAAAGTCGTTCCTCCTCCACAGCAATGTAAAATGTAGAAATGGTACACCTTGGATCAGGCTCGATGCAAATTTTCCGAAGAAGAGAAGTCCAAATAGTATCAAAATCAACTTTATCAGACATCTTTGAATTTAACCATCAGAAAATTAATCCAATATTTGAAATGAGCACCACTAAACTCCCGAGTATCCAAACGAAGTGGAGAAACTAACCGACACATAGCTACAAATGGACAAAGAAACAAAGCATGAACAATGGAATCCTCATTAGATTTACACAACGAACAAGTAGCATTAGAGGCAAGGTTCCTATGAAACAGTAGCTGTTTTACTGCTAAACAATTAGCACAACAACGCCATAGAAACAACTTAATCTTAGGAAAGATCTTCAAAGACCACAGTTTAACCCAAAAAGGATCATAAGAAGAGGAAGCATGGCATTTAGATTCAAGAGCAGTATAATAGGTAGACTTTACAGAAAACTTACCAGATTTAGCAGGCGACCAAAGCCAACCGTCCTTCCTTGGAGAAACAGACTGGGATTTGGAGAATAGCAGAAGCCTCTGAATCAGAAAATAACATTTTAATAAGAGGTATATTCCAATGACAAGAAGGCCGTAAAATAAGGTCAGCTACTATAAGAGAAGAATTAGCATTTAGGCTACTGAAAATTTCCCCTCCCAGCTGCGAGGGAATCCAAGGATCTTTATAAACATGAGTCTCAAATCCATCACCAATGCATTTTCTAATTCCTTTAAGTAGTAGTTCCCTACACTTTAAAAGGCTTTTCCAAGCCCAGAATCCAGATGGTTTATAAGTGACATCCGAAAAAGAAGAACTACAGAAATATTTCCCTTTTAAAACTTTCACCCAAAGGGCATCAGGGTTATGAATAATTCTCCAACATTGTCTAGCAAGCAAGGCTAGATTGAAACACATCAAATCTCTGAACCCAAGGCCACCACTCTTCTTACTACGACAAAGTTGATCCCAGGCCATCCAAAACACCCCTTTGTTAGTACTATCCTTCCACCAAAAGCGTCTCATGCATTTAGTTAAATCCTTGCACACACTACTTGGAATTAGAAACATAGACATAGCATAAGAAGGCATGGCCATTGCCACAGATTTGAGGAGGATTTCCTTCCCAGCAGCTGATAAAAAATTCTCCTTCCTACCCGACAATTTCAAGTGGACTCTTTCAACAATTTTTGAAAACAAATTCCTTTTTGTTCTACCAAATTCAGTGGGTAATCCTAGGTATTTCCCATGATTGGTAACCACCTTAAAACCTGTAATCAAATCAACCTCATTTTGAACATCCGATGGGGTTAAGGGGCTAAATAAAAGGCTAGATTTATCAAAAATAACCTCTTGTCTAGCACATCTTTATATTGTTTAAGGGTATCTAGAATGGTCAAGGCCTCAAAAGCACTAGCCTTTCTGAAAATCATACAATCATCAGCAAACATTAAATGGGACACTCTTGGACCCCCTCTACTAGTCTTAATACCCGAAATCAATCTAGACTCCTCAGCATGAACAAGAGCTGATGACAAGGCCTCTTGACCCAAAATGAATAGGTAAGGGCTAAGGGGACAGCCCTGTCTTAAACCCCGTTGGGGTAAAAACTTACCAATAATAGAGCCATTAATCCTAATGTGATAAGAAACAGTAGTTACACATTGCATTATCCAGTTAATCCAAACATTATGAAAGCCAAGTTTAGTAAGCATATCATGCAAAAAAGACCACTCAATTTTTTCATATGCTTTGCTAATATCAAGCTTTAACGCCATCAAACCAGATTTGGTTTTGGAATGTTTCATTTGATGCAAAATTTTATGTGCAACATAAACATTATCAGAAATGGTCCTACTAGGAATGAAAGCACTTGATATGGACGAATGAGAGAATGCAACACGTTTAAGCCTATTAACTAAGCATTTGGCAATGATCTTATAAAAAATAGTGCAAAGACTAATAGGCCATTAGGCCTAAATTGGGAAATAAGACTAGGGTGCTTTTGCTTTGGAATTAACCCAAGGACTGTATGATTGAAACCTCTAAACATGAAACCAGATTCAAAACACCACTTAATAGCTTTAGTGACATCAGGTCCCACAATATTTCAATGACTATGGAAAATTTTTGTTGGCATGCCATCCAAACTGGGAGGCTTTAGAGCCCCGATTTGGAAAACAGCAGCACGGATTTTATCATCAGAAAAAGATGCACACAAGGCCTGGTTTTGAGAAACTGTAACTCTAGGAGAGACACTAGAGAAAATTTCTACTATCATCAGGGTTAGAAGAAGAATATAATCCAGAAAAATACTATATAATGTGATTATTCAAACCTTTCCATGTCGGTGATCCAAGATCCAGATTCATCATGGAGACGAGTGATGCGATTAAAGTGCCAACACCTAGCAGTAGTGGAGTGAAAAAAGTGGTATTCCTGTCACCATCCTTGAGCCACTGGATATGCGAACGTTGAGCCCAAAACCTCTCTTCATGGATCAGCTGATCTTCCAACTGCTTGCTCATGTTAGCTTCCTCGTCAACGAGGCTTTCCCGAGCAGGGGCATTCTGTAGAGCTTCCAATTCCTTAGACAACCTCGCAATCTCCATGCTACTGTTCATAAAAGTAGCACGACTCCAATTCTTCAGCTTGTATCCACACGTTTTGAATTTAGAGAAAAGACAGAATGATGTCGACCCTCTAGGATGCCAACTCCAGCCTTGTCCAACAACACCAGCCAGCTCTGGGTGGCCTAACCATTTGGATTCAAACCTAAACTGAGAAGGACTTGTCTTGTGTTGAGGAAGGAAATGAACTGCCACAGGTGTGTGATCTGATCCAACCATAGCATGCCGATGAACAGTGATGGAGTCATACAAACGGAATAGCTCTCCATTTCCAAGCACCTTGTCGATACTGGCCATAATCAGCTCCCGACCTTGTCTCTTATTTGACCAAGAGAAACGAGGACCTGTAAAATTAAACTCCATTAAACCACAATCATTTAAATCATTAGAAAAATTTATAAAAGAAGCCAAATTTTTTGGCCGACCCCCGAATTTCTCCTCGTTGTCAAGTGTCTCATTGAAATCACCAAGACACATCCAAGGTCCAGAAACAAAGTGGCTGATTTGAATTAATTCATGCCAACAAGCATCCCTGAGATCATGCTTAGGGTCACCACACACAAATGTTATACGAATAGAAGAGGAGAAAAAGGATGCTGAAATAGAGACATCCACAAACCGATTAGAGACGGATAGAATGTTAACAGAAATAGAATCATTCCAAAATAAAGCTAACCCACCTGATGTACCAATAGGATCGAGCACAAGTAAATCCGAGAAGCCAAGTTTACCATTAATTTTATTCATATAACTCTGGAGCTGCTTAGTCTCAATTAAGAGTAGTAAACATGGTCGAACTTTAGAGCAAATTTTGCTCAAATATTGGACTATCAAAGGCCGACCACACCCTTGACAGTTCCAACAAATAAGACTCATGGCTCCCCGGATGGCTTTGAGGTAGCCATCCAAACCTTCAGAGATGAATTAGAAGAAGACTCAGCTGAGCATGAACCTGTGAAAAGGACACGACGATGTCTGGCCTTCTCTTTCAGTTTTTGCCGAGGTGGGTGCCAACCCAATAGAGCAGGGGGTTCAAAGGCAAAGGATCAGAGGTAGCATAAATAGAGAGCGTTTTAAAGCCTCTGAGAACCGGGCTAGGAATTTCCACCTCTTTTCTTTTGTAGGAAACAGGACTGGCCGGGTCTAAACATGGGCTAGAAATCTCCTCGATAACGACAGAAGAACCGTGAACCATCCCAGAAGAGGGCACCTCATAATCAGAAGTGATTAGCATAATTTTTGTGGCAGGTGTGACCGCCAAAGCATCTTCTTCCAAGTCTGAAAAATCCACTGGATTACGAGAGCCTAGATCACACCTCGGCACCTTGCCCCATTCGCCATGTCTAACATTAAAGGACCAGCTGCTTGAGCTACCTGACTTGACATGGGAACAGATGGACTAATCTCCTCCATATTGGGCTGAGCCACAGATGCAACAGGGTTCAAAGACCTGGGACCAGAATTCCCACTACCAGAATTCACATTAACTTGTGCCAAATTAGGCCCAGGAACAGCCTCACTTGCATTGGAACAAGAGACCTGCAGATTGGAAGGGTACTCAGTCTGATGAGCAGAAGGTATGCTCAGTTCATTCATGTCTCTAACCCCCACAGGTTGTGCATCAGTGGCTTCCATAGTAGTAACTTGTGATAGATCTGGTAAGTTTTCTTGAACTCCACAGGTAGGGTCTCTGACCATGCCTCGGAGAACACTGACTTGCCTCATCGCCATCAAGGAATGTCTAGAAAAGTGAGGCTCAGGATGGAGCAAAGACTGAAGGATACTGCCTAAAGAATTTTCCATTTCCCTCAAATTATGAGCTCTCGAGCCGAAGACAGAAGACACCGATCGCTACTCATGCATTATAAGAATAGCCTTGGCAATTAATAACATCTGAATATGGCATTGGGCAAACCACAGAACTTCCAAGACGAAGCCATTCTCCAAAGAGTGTATCGAAACATGAATGGCATATAGATATTTCCTCAAGTGAGTTTCAAAGGCATTTTCCTTTACAAATTATAAAATGCAAGTTTTCAAAATTTAAAAGACAAACATGCTTTTGTTCAAAAAATCTCTTTTAAATGCCACTTAGCATGGGCCTTGATCATTAATTGATCAAGAGCTTGTGCATGTGTAGCCACATCAATTCGGCCCTAGATTTTTCCTCAAAAAAAAGATGATTTTTGTTTTAGTCATGAGTCGTTGGGCTAAGAGATTAAAATTTCTTAAATCTAGGTTGACTAAGTTGGCCCAACCATCATCCTTCATTGATTTTTATGCCTTCTAACAAAAATCTCCATTTTTCTTCCATTTTTTTTTTTCTAAAACGTAATGGCATATCTTAGTTCTTGATATTTTCAGCCCACTTAAGTCAAATGTAGCAAGTCCATAACAATTTATTCAATTTGTTTTAAGTATGTCAAAAAACCTTTTCTCCCCTTTGGGTTTAGTCCATTCATGACTAGACCTCCTTACCTAAGACCCTACACTCCAATTTGTATGCCAAAAAAAAAAAAAAATACTTGAGTCATTTTCATCTTTCTTAAATTATTCATTCTTATTGGTTTAATTTATAAGCAAATGAAAGGTACTCCTAGTCCCTAGGCATAGTCTAGGATGCATGGGCATGGCTGGCCCACAACATCAACATCAACCCACAGTATAAGAGCGTTGGGTTTGATTTCTCAATCATCAATGATGGGAGGGTTGGCCCATCATCCAGCCCATCCTCAATGTCTCATTTCCATGATTCTCTTGTCATTTTCTTTCATTTTTCATTCATTCTCTATGTAATGTGCATGATTCATTTTTATATGCTTGCACTGTTTTGATTACTCTCCTTGTATATGGATTTTCTTTCTATATTTAACATTCAATTGATTCTCATATTGTCATATGATGCTATATGGACACACACACACACACACACACACTTATACCCACCTTGATTTGATACATCTAAACCTAGAAACTTGGTTAGAGTATAACACTTCGACCCAAACTAGACTAGGCTTTATTTATGATTAAGCACTAACTTAGCGAGCAGGGTTTACACGGGTTTAGATAAAAGTAGGCCAACCTTCAGGTAGGGCGAGGCAGGTGCCTAACACTTTCCCGCCTCGTTAATTGACACTTGTCTAGAGATTTGGACATGGATCATCCCTTATCGTGTAACGTGTCATAGATTTCTTTCTACCAAGGGAGAGACATATTCTGGGTCTTAGGCCTATGACCACGAGGGTCCCCCGAATTCTTTCCTCTTTTGGGAGGGACTACTTGACAATCTTTTTTATATTTCCACCATTATTTCTACACTTGTAACTTAATATTTTGCGCACACAAGATTTCTATTGTAAGCATATCGAGAGAGATAATAACATCATTATTATTTAATCAGCGCCTATAAGGATAGCACCTTGAACCCTATCCGGGTTCATGTAGTACTTAGAGCACATAAAATTTTTAGCCTAACAGATTTTTTAAAGTAGCTAGCAAATTTAAGTTCTGAAATTTTAGGACTATAGGTGTAGATATGCAACCCTAAAACGATGCAGAAGATAATGGAAAAACAAGAACAAGCAATGCACATAGATTTATGAGGTTCGGAAAGATTGCCTACGTCCTCGGTGAGATGAGATCCTGCTTCACTATCAATGGAGAATAAGGTTACAACGCTCGTCCTCACACCTCTCAGTATTGCTTGCATTACAGAGAAAGAAACCCTTGCTATAAATATATAACGAAAAACTCTAATCCGAATAGTACAAAACTGCCCTTAAATGAAAAATTCGAGCAGGGGGCTGGGCCCCCTACACCCCCATTATGCAGGGGGCCTCCTGCCCCCTTGCAACCCCCACGGCCCACTAACCGGCTAACAGGACCGCCGTCCTACTTGTCGAGGCACCTGCACTAGCACCAGTACTCTATGGATTAAACTGTGACGGAATACAAGACATCGTACATCAATATATAGAATAGTACAAAGTATTGGTCAAAGCACCGTAAACAAATATAAACATATAGATGATACATGCCAATGCATGAGAAGATATTTGATTGAAGAAGACTCTGATATTTAACACGGAGTTAATTTAAATCATTATTATATATCTAAATAGTCAAAATTTTCAGATCTACATTTCTTATTTCTTAAAATATAATGGAAATGTAATGTTTCCATAGCTTACTAAAGCCGAGATATGCTTCTCCCCCCCCCCCAAAAAAAAATGCTCAAAAGAATTTACTTGTTATTTTTAAATGTCTTAATTTTGTTCTTTACATATGACATGTGTCATGTCTAAAAGGTATAAAATGGCATGCAACATGAATAACCTAAAAAGTCCTACAAGTCTATAATCTAAGTGCCCCCAAATGAATCAGTGATAAAGAAATGCACCAGTTTTAAGTATGCGTGAATATATACATCATGTGTGTGTAGAAGGTGACAATGTATGATATATGAGTAGAAGTTTGACACAAACGCATAAGTTGACTTCGGGAGATCCCTGCTGTCACCAACTAATTAAGTTCATTCCTTTACCTCCCATTATATATATATATATATATATGTTGCTCTGAGCTTAACCTTAATTCTACGCCAAGATTCATTGTTATTTTTTATCATATTTTATTTTAAAAGATAAAAAATAATACTAAACAATAGTATGTATCTTGGCATAGAAAATGCAAGCTCACAGAACCTTTATATATATATATAGAGAGAGAGAGAGAGTGAAAAAAAAGAGAAAAATTGGAGACAGAAAATATTGTGATGATGGCTTCTTCGGCGCAGTGCCCACCATTGGGGGTTCTCGGCGCAATATTATTATGTGGGCAACGATGGAAGCTGTGTCCGACAGAGTAGCTTTTTTGGGGGTAGCGTAGCTCTCAATCAAGGAGTTGGCTATGCTGTTGTTTTGGGGTTCGGAGCTTTCTTTGTTGTCTTCACCTCTTTCCTGGTATGCATGTATATATGTATATATAAAATTTTTCTTTCAAAATGAATGGTTTTGAAAAAAAAGAAAGAAAAAAAAGTTAAATGTTTTGATGTATGTAGGGATGAATATAGTTTTGTTGTTCTGATGATTGGCTCTTCTGGGTCATTGGGTGATTGCCTTCTTAGGTGGGACCCACTTTATTGGGTTCCCAAAGTGGGTTCCAAGCTGTTTCCAGTTAGGAATCAAGGCTGAGGGTACTTGGATTTTGGATAGAGTGCAAATCCTTTACTGCTAACAATGTTATTGGTAAAAGGTTTCCCACGACATGTTGGTCACCGAATTTGAAATTTTGGAAACAGTCTCCCTGTGAAGTAGTAGGGGGTAAAGCTATGTACATTATCTGTCCTAGACCCTGTAATCATGGTTTAAAGTATCGATACGTATTTGCTATTCTCGATACGATACTATCAATACGATATATGGAAATTTTGAAATCTTTTTAAAATGATATGTATATATGCACCGATACACCACTGATACGATACACACCGATACATATCAATACTCTATGGGAAATTAAAAATCAAGGTGAAATATATGTTTCGATATGTATTGGTGCATATCGTTATGTATCGGTATGTCATCGGTTGATACATACCGATACAATGCGCTACAGTCATATAATGGCCAAGATGGGTCACTTTTCAGAAAAGCACGATTTTTTGAGGGGTTTTTGTTCCAAAGTTGTTGCTAGCCATTTTTCTCTCTAACTAAAGTGGAAATCAAGGTTGAAACAAAGATTTTACATTTATGGGACAACTAAAAATCTTAGATTCTTAGTGCGATACTCAATTTAGTGTTTATGCATAATACATGTTATCTATAGCTTTTTTTAATTATTTTTTTATACAAAAGTGTATAAAAAAGTATTTTCTATCCATTTATGTACGTATCTTTAGTATATTTTAGTGTATCTTTGATACGATACGATACACTCCAATACGTATCTTAATTTTGACTGACCGATATGACGACATTTACCGATACTTTAATTCTTGCCTGCAATAGTGGAAACTTTGTGCAATAGGTTGCTCTTAATTTTCCCAAGACACTAGTATACTATCATCCTCTCACATAAGTATTTTTTTTTCTCTTACCTTGACCATGTGTCTTCCATATTGGATTATTATATATGGTTCCTTACGCTGCCATGGGTGAGGGGTGAGAGATTCTCCCCCACCAACAATGTGGGGAATCCTTCCCCAGATGTTATCTTGATAATTCCATTATTCTTGATTTTAATTACTAAAATTACCCTCATTATCATGCAAATTACAAAAAGCATGCAACTTTGAAATTGACCAGGTGGTAGTAATCTCCCTGCTGCATGTCCATGAAGTAGAGCATTCTATGATTCATTTAACAACACAATTATTGCCTGTTGGATACGAAGAATTGCTTTAAAGACTCTTAATACTGCTACTATTGTTCTTGTCATCATCAAATGTTATTCTTGAAATCTTGTCAATCATTATTTTGCAGAATCAATATTTTTATGGACTTTCATATATTTTAGGGAAGAGGTTGTATATGCTGTCAGTAACCATAAGATAGCACCTATTATGTATATCTCTCTTCCTCCTTTTGAAATGACCCCCTATTGCTGCTATCTGCTAGTTTACCATTGTGCTATAAAGTTGGTATTTTTTTTTGTGCAATAACGTCGGTAATATGTTGATATTGTCTTAATCTTTGAGCATTATTTTCATCCTAGTTGTTGTCATAATCCCTATTATATGATTAGGAAGCAATTCAAAATGAGCAGATTCATAAAGCACAATGTCATAAAACTGAGAAAATTGCAGAAAAAAAATATTAAAAAAAGAATAATCCACTGGATGAAGCTCCCACTATTACAGAGTCTGGAAAGGGCAAATGTTTGTAGCTTTACCAATGCTTCGCACGGGAGATTGTTTTCGAGTTTTGAACCCGCAACCAATAGATTGTTCAAAATTATAACAAAATAAGTAAAACAAAGGATGGTTGCGCGTGTTCGTTGATAGTGTCTGGTAAAAAAGATCAGGTTAGTTCCGTTACGCGCATCAAACCCTTATTTGATTATGCCAATGATAGGCATCTTTATATTTTGTGGACGTGAAAAATACATGTATTTTGTGTAGATTTCAATTCAATAAATCACTTGCATTGGATCAAGAGACCTTTCAAATTCTGATGATCATGCTGCCAAACTTATATTAAGAACCTTGAAACTGTTTCTTAATGAACAATATATGAATAGACGAGTTGAGTTGTTCCTACTAACTACCAAAATGGCCACTTGGGTATTGTCCAATACTTCAATGCTCTGCATATAATCAAACATGATTGACAATGAAAGAATTAAATTAAAGGATTTGTACATTCATGATACCCCTATTTTAGTTTTTTTGGAAAAAATATATATATATATATATATATAATAGTACTAACTCTAGAATATGTGGCTCAACTACTCTTTGTTAATATTTCTGTACATTTTTACAGCCATTAATTAATATCTCAAAGACTGTGAACACAGTCCAAGATTGTGAGTACGTAGTCAACCTTACTCCATCAGTAAGAAAACATTTCATTCTGGCACGTGTAACTTCAATGATATAAGTTCTGAACTTATATATTATTAATGGATTAATCATTCTTTTCAAATTATGACGCTCAACTTTTCTCTTTATATCAATAAAATTTGAAAAAAAAAAAAGAGCAAACAGTATATAATTTTTGCCAGATAGTTTGGAGTCTTCGAAAGTTCTCTTTTTCTTAGAATTTTTGTGTTGTAGAGATGAGAATGATAAGATCGATGTGAGGGGAAAACTAAGGTAAAGAATGAAAGTATTATAGCGGATTTAGGAGTCACCCCAATCCATGATAAGCTTCGAAAAAGTCGTTTGAGATGGTATGACCATGTTCAGTGGAGGCCGTCGGATGCACCAGTAAGGAGAAGTGTTCTGATCCAGATAGAAGGATGTAAAAGAGTTGGGGGCAGGCCAAAAATGACCATAGAAGATGTGTTGAGGAAAGACATGCATGTACAAGATCTTGCTCCAAGTATGACATTGAATAGAGCAGATTGGAGGGTTAGTATCCAGTCATGGTTTCAAGTATCGGTATCGTATCCGTATCAGCTGAGACTGGTCCCCGATCCTTGACCAATCCGGATCGGTTACCCATATTGTTTTAGGGGTAAAATAATAGAAAAAAAGTACCTTTTCTGAAAAGCAAGGGGCAAAAGTGACTGATACCCACCGATCCTCTCCGATACTGGTACCAAGACCGAGAACTAAATCCATGGATCCAGTAGCAGACCCCATTTAGCTGTGCTCTACTTCATTACTATTTTTGTGATCAGTTTCCTTTTCCTTGCTTGGATCCATGTAGCCAACCATATTAAATTGGGATCCATGTAGTTTAGTGTAGGAACAAAGAAGCTAAAATTTATAGCTAGCTCAAACTTGTTTTCTCTTCTTTCCTTCATGTTTTGTTCCCTTTTTTTATTTTTTTTATTATTATTATTTTTTTTAAAGATTATTATTTATCTTCTATGATTAGGTATGGCTTGAGAAGCGAGATGTGGGGGCACAACACACATCTGAATGGTTCAATACTGCAGGCAGAAGTGTTAAAACAGGACTCATTGCTAGTGTCATCGTATCTCAGGTAACATGATTCTACTCCAGTAGCCAACTTTTGCTGTGTTTGGATTAAATTACTCTAGGAACTCACATTCTTAGATATATTTTTTGGATTCTTAAATTGGACTTGGGCTACTACAATCTTGCAAATCACCTAGGAGTACGGTGTCAGTGGTCCTTTCTGGTATGCAAGTGGTGCCACCATTCAGGTCTGTTACACAATCTTATTATGTTGGATATATTAAAAAATAAAAAATAATAAATAAAAACCTCTAATTTTTACTCTGTTCTACTAAAACAGGTACTCCTGTTTGGTGTTATGGCAATAGAGATCAAACGAAAGGCTCCTAATGCTCATACGGTCTGAAATTGTAAGAGCTCGGTAAGTTTTATATACCACTAATTGCATGAACTGTTATACAATGATTCTTATATGTTTAATTTAGCACTCCTGTATTATGATTTAACTCTCTCTCTCTCTCTCTCTCTCTCTCTCTCAGATGGGGGACAAAAGCTCATATTGTCTTTCTCTGCTTCTGCTTCCTGACAAATATTATTGTAACTGCCATGCTTCTTGGTGGTTCTGCGGTTGTCAATGCACTTACTGGGGTCAACATTTATGCTGCAAGCTTTCTAATTCCTCTTGGTGTCATAGTCTACACAATGGCTGGGGGACTAAAAGCTATTTTCTTGGCCAGCTACATACATTCTGTCGTAGGTACATACAATATTTTGGACTAATAGACTTGCATTCTTTGGTCTATATTGTTTGGGGTTTCATAAACTTAATTCTTGATTTGTAATGCTCTCTCAGTACATGTGATTTTGGTCATCTATATGTACCTGGTTTACACGGCAAGTAGCAAGCTGGGTAATCCCAAAGTCGTCTACAATCATCTCCTGGAAGTTGCCAGCAAATCAAGAATATGTCAAGAGCCAATTTCTCATACTGGACAGGCCTGTGGACCTGTTGCTGGGAACTATGGGGGATCCTACCTAACAATGTTAAGTTCTGGTGGTCTTATTTTTGGAATTGTCAACATCATTGGCAACTTTGGTACTGTCTTTGTGGACAACGTAAGTTCTATTTCTTCTTCATCTGCTATAGAAAATTTGAGAAAGCCAAGGTTGACCCTAGCTTAGCTTTATTTTCATGTCACAATGTCAGTGCTTCAGTTCATTTTTAATTTAGGCGACTGACTACTCGATCCATATGTCACTTTGTCTTCTTTTTAGTGCTTATATTTTTCATTCTGCTACCTTAGGGGTATTGGATGAGTTCCATTGCTGCACGACCTTCATCAACTCACAAGGGCTACTTGCTGGGTGGCTTGGTTTGGTTTGCTGTGCCTTTCTCTTTGGCAACATCACTGGGTTTAGGAGCTTTAGCTCTTGATTTACCACTAACATCAAGTGAGGCCGGTCGTGGACTTGTTCCTCCTGCTATAGCCATAGCTTTGATGGGAAAAGCAGGATCTGTTATACTTCTTACTATGCTTTTTATGTAAGAATAGTTGCTTCCCTTAACAGCTTTGTTGTTTAATTCCTTCATTTTCATGTTTCGTAGATTTCTTAGAATTGAAAAAGAGAACTATAAAATCTTGGGCAGAGAAAAATGGAGGACATGTAATTCATGGGAATACAAATTTTCCTGCAAGATACTTTCTGAAAAAGGACCAAAGTTGAACTGGATGGTTAACAAGTATTTATGCATAGATGTAATATTCCTGGCAAAGAAATAGAATTGTTCATATATATGCTTAATCAAATTTGTGTTCTATTTTCAGGGCTGTGACATCTGCTGGCTCTGCTGAGCTGATTGCTGTTTCTTCCTTGTGTACATATGACATATATGAGACATATATCAATCCAAATGCCACTGGAAAGCAAATTCTAAATGTTTCGAGGTTTGTCATTCTGGCCTTCGGATGTTTCACGGGAGTGCTAGCAGTGCTACTGAATATGGCAGGAGTTTCATTAGGCTGGATGTATCTAGCCATGGGAGTTATCATTGGTTCTGCTTTTTTTCCCATAGCTTTCATGCTTCTATGGACAAAGGCAAACTCATCAGGTGCCATTGCTGGAACAATCACTGGCTGCATTCTTGGAATTATAACGTGGCTATCGGTGACAGAAGTAGAGTATGGACGAGTAAATCTTGACACAACCGGCAGGAATGCGCCAATGCTTTCTGGAAACCTTGTCTCTATACTAACTGGTGAAGCTATTCATGCTGTATTTAGTCTACTGTGATCACAGAATTATGATTGGGAGAGCACCAAGCAGATTACTATGGTTGAAAGGGATAAGAGAGATTTGCCAGATGATGAATTCAAGGAGGAAAAGCTGAAAAGAGCAAAAGCTTGGATAATAAAATGGGGCATTTGGTTCACTGTTCTGATTTTGATACTCTGGCCTGTTCTCTCTCTTCCAGCAAGTAAGTTCATCTATTACTTCTTTCTAGTTGATCTGGATTTTAAGGGGCTTTCAAGACATTCCTAATTCTATTTTTGGATTGTTTAATAAATCAAAGGACATTCTGATGGGTTTTTGATTAGAGTGATTCTGACCACAAACATGTTGAAACGCAACCCTAAAACGATGCAGAAGATAATAGAAAACAAGAACAAGTAATGCACACAGATTTACGAAGTTCGGCAGGATTGCCTACATCCCCGGTGAGATGAGATCCTGCTTCACTATCAATGGAGAATAGGGTTACAATGCTTGTCCCTCACACCTCTCAGTATTGCTTGCATTACAGAGAAAGAAACCCTCGCTACAAATATATAGCGAAAAACCCTAATCCGGAAAGTACACAACTGCCCTCAGATAAAAAAATTTGAGCTGGGGGCTGCGTCCCCCTACACCCCTACTATGTAGGGGGGGCTCCTTCCCCCCTTGCAACCCCCACAGCCCGCTAACTGGCTAGCGGGACCGCTCTCCTGCCTATCATGGCGCTACACCAGTACTCCCTAGATTAAACTGTGATGGAATACAAGACATCGTACATCAACACATGTTTGGTCCAAGTTTGATTCTATGACGCATTTCATTGATTCCCCCCCCCCCCCCTTTTAAGAGAACATTGATTTTTCACTCTTCCAGAGTGGTTCTCTGAGAAGAAAAAAAATAAAATAAAATCACTTCTCAATCTTAAGAACTACTTCATTTTTGTTCTGATTTCTTACAGTAAATATTTGTTTTCTATAAGAACCACATGAAAGAATCGAAGATGCACTTCCTGGAAGAATCACTCTAAAATATAAGAAGTAATACCAAAGCCTTGGACTCCCAGATGGCTACAACAATAACTAATGTTTTTTGGTGGTCAATGTTTAGCACTTTAGATATATTTTTTGGTTCTCTAATGGTCATGGTCATGGCATTCAGATCAGGTCATTCATAAAACCCACTCCTTCGATTCCTGATCGACCTGAACTGATACAACATATATCATATCTTCATATCTTTCTAGGAAATTTGGATTCTAAGAGGTCCAAATAGACCTTACATTAAAACCTGTCCTTTACACTTGAATTAGTTGGTTTTGACATTATTAATTTATGTATGCTTTTTCAGAGATTTCTGCAAGATATATTGTCCTGAATCTATTTCTCTCTTTTGCAGAAGAGTTCAGTTTGGGATACTTCACATTTTGGGCTGTCATTGCAATAGCCTGGGGTACCATTGGATCTTTTGTCACTATTGCTTTGCCCCTGATCGAAAGCAAGGAAACAATCAAGCATGTTTTGATCGGCATATTTACAAATGCTACACAAAATGAAAAGATTAAAGGAATGAACTCCAATAGTGAAATCCCGTTAGCTGTAACCAAAGGCTGAATGAATTTACATATTAGAGAAAGAGAAGACTAGGAAACATGAAAAAAATAGAGTGAAGAACTCATGCTGTTTCATTACTGTCATAACAGTCTTCTCATATAAACTATTGTCGTTGATACTTGGAAGCTTAGATTTCTGTGCAGATTTCGAAAAATGGTAAATTTTCAAATGATGTCATTGCGTGTAGCTTGGAATTAGAATATTTGCTCAGGAGCCTAACCTTAATGATCCGAGTTTAACTTGTATTCTAGCCTTATGACCTGAGCCTTTGTTGTTTCTCAATGGAAACAGAAAATATTGATGGGTCAAAGTCCCTTGGCCTTTCTATATATGTATACCTTTTAAGCGAAAAATATTTCAGTTGGATAAATCTTTTGTTCAAATTTATCTAGACACAATGTGAGAACTGTCGCTCGGATTTGTATTTCTAACATATTTGGTTCAACCCTTCCTGATGTGAGAACATGGTACACCGTTGAGGGGCTGTTACGGTCCCATATCATTCATGTGGAGAGTTGATCCTGTTGGATTTATGGCTTAATTAATTATTCGTATTGATTAAAGGGGTGAGAGTCAAGTTGTATGAACCGGTTCGGTCCACTCAGATTTTGAGATATGAGGGCCCAACCCATTGTGGTTTAGAGTTCTGGGTGCTGTACAATATTATAAATATTTCTCTTTACTTTACCACTAAAGTGAGAGAAATCAATGAGGTCTGAGGAGTAATAGAAGATCCACAACGAGGAGAAAGGAATTGAAAGGAACTAAATCGTTTTCGTCATCAAGACACTTGGGTGCAAGGTACAGATCGATCTTTATGTTTTGATTCGACTTCGTGTTCTAGTTGTTTGTATGGGAACCTATTAGGGTCTGTTGTAAAACCCTAAACATCCTAACAAGTGGTATTAGAGTTGTTATGATAAAAATACGCAACCATCAGGGACATGCTCAGACGGGACCAAGCAGGCAACGGGTTTGGAGGGAGTAAGCCCTGCCAAGTAGTCTAGGCCTGGCAAGGTCATCCATCCAATAGACACCCGGTAGCTCCGATAGCTAGGATGATCTCCATATTCACTTTCCTATTATAATTCTCGTTATATTCAGACTCCTACCAGCATTAGAAAGCTACCAAAGTGAGACTCTCACTTCATGGCCACCATTATCAACTATAAATACCCATGTAATCCTCTTCTTAAGGGACCGATCTTTTTCATTCTTACTGAAATTATCTATTTGCTAAAAAGTTGACTTAGGCATCAGAGAGTCCCCCACTGGAGCAGCACGACGCTCACTCTCCTGTGTCCGTTGTCTTGTGTAAGTAACGAAGATAGTCTTGGACCAATTTCCTGACGCAATAGATTGGTGCAATCCATGGGATTTTGAGACTGATCAAGCCATTTGCTCGAAGATATGAATCTGTGTAGTGGACGATCCCTGTCTCCACCCCCCACAAAATAGGAAGGACGAGGAAACCTAGGGGCTCAACCTGTAGTAAGAGAGGATGTCAACAACCAGTAGGCAGGGTGAATTGACACAGAAAACCCTCCAGCAGGATAGCTGAACTTTGAAGTTTTTTCCTTGCCAATAATCTATGTTGGCTCGTCGCATCCACACCTGAGGGAGAACTACCCACCGGCCATTGAGCAGGCTCGGCAAACGGGAGGAGGCTTACCTCCTCCCATTGGTTACCTAGTTGCACCCCAGGGACTGGTGAAGAATGCACAGGTAAATGAATTACAACTGCAATTACTGGATACCAACGACATGGTTCGGAGATTCATCCGCCACTTCAGACCAACTCTTCCCTAGGACAATTACTCGACGAAACATAAGAAAATAAGTAGCAGTCGAAACTGGTGGTTGACCGACATAGTGAGCTAGAAGAGCCCACCAATAGATGAAGTCTAAACCCCGAGTGAGCAAATATACAAAGAGCCGAAGGGAGTTACACAGGCCACCTGAATGAGCATTGACGCCACGAGCCTCTGCCCTTTGTGCTCATAGGGGCCACTAGCAGGCATTCATGAGGCAAGAATGGGAGGGGCCAATCGGTGGAGATGTAAATTCCACAAGGGTCCGCCTAAATAACCAAATCACAAGCTCGAAGTCCCACACGCAGGGCTAATCCCCCTACGGGTGATAGTAACAAGAGGGCCAGTCCACCACCAAGGGCTAGTCTTGGGAGAACGAGTTATTCAAGATGAAGATCACCAGGAGACTCCACAAGGGGAAGTTGGGTTGAGTAGCAATGTGAATGGGAACCCCCCCCCTCGACGAAGCCGGCGTCGCACATCAGAAAGGCTTCACCACCCAAGGGTCCCCCGAGAAGACGAATCCAGGCATGGATGTTGCAAAAGATTGAGGGATGGCCACGAGATATGTGGGTCTCCTAAAGAATCCAAAAACTCCAGAGCCGAACGGATGGGCCACCTTCCTCTGGAGGCCGCTTGTTCCCATAAAAGAACAAGTTTAGAGCATTGCATTCGCTACTTAGACCAGAAAGTGAACAATATGAAGAAGGAGGCAACAGGAGTGTTGGTCGTCCCTACACATAACTGTCTATCGACCAAACTCGCGGACATCGAGGTACCTAGAAAGTTCAAAATGCCCTCCTTCATTATATATGATAGGATGACTGACCTGATGAACCATCTCCAGTATTATAACATGGTAATGTCCATCCAGACTAGCTCGATCGTGGCTTTGTGCTAAGCCATCCCTACCTCACTCAAAGGGGCGGCGTTGAAGTGGTATTCTAAACTAAAGCCCCGATCAATCCACAACTATGATTAGTTAGGGACCGCTTTTATCTCCAAATTTCATACCAGTATTTGGCAGCAGAAGACTACACATAGCCTGTTCGACATTAAGCAACGTCGAGATGAGTCACTCCACGACTACGTCACTCGCTTTACCGAAGCAACTATAGTAATTAAAGACTTAGAATATGGCACGGCCTTTAGCGCACTTTACCAGGGAGTAAGCCACGAGAAGCTAACTGATTCCCTATCCAAGAATTATCCATCAAATCTATCGAAACTCATAGCAAGATTCTAGAAATATGTGACAATGGATGAAAATCTAATGGCACGCAAAGAGGTGACTCAAACCACCTCAAAAGAAGAAAAGGGGAACTGTAACCCCAATGACGATGAACAGGACACAAAAAAGACGAGGGCTACCAACTCAAAAGACTTGTCACTCAACCAGCTCAATAGGGTACCCTCTAAGGTGTTGCTCGAAATCAAGGACAAGAAGTTTGTCCATTGGGCCCACACAATATTGTCCAAACCGGAAGAGTGTGGCCCAAAGAAGTACTGCCGTTTCCACAAGGAAATTGGGCATTGCACAAATGACTGTTGAGCATTGAAAAAGGAGCTAGAGGAGCTAATCAAAGCAGGGTACCTCAAAGAATACCTCTAGAACCCCAAAGCTGAATGGGCAAAGTAGAAGGAACCAGTAGAAGGTCAGCAACAGGGTGACTCACGTAAGGAAGATGAATCGTATAAGGGACATCCGAGTGATCGAAGGTTAGAATACACTAACATGCCAACTAGTCCTACTATACACACCATTCTATGTGGCTCAGGGAAAGAATCTATAAGGAAAGCAAAGGCACACACTCATTTTTCTACGTGGCAGAAGAGTCGTTAAAAGTTTCCAAAATAAACCAAGTTACCATCGTAGTTCAGCTGGTGGTTGCTAATTGCCCATTCTGTCGAATTTTGATCAATTCAGGTTCTTCCGTGGATGCCATGTCTTACGAGGTGTATAAGAAGCTCGATTTAGGGGACAACAAGCTAAAACCTGCCACAAGACCCCTGTATGGATTTGCTAGATTGGAATCATCTATCAAAGGATGCATTGAGCTACCTGTCACTATCAGAGAGGGCCCCACGTTGGCGATGATACTTTTCAATTTTATGGTCGTCAAGATGGTATCAGCTTATTATGCCATCTTAGGCCGTCCCATTTTGAATGGCCTAGGAGCCATACCCTCTACCAAACATCTCAAAGTTAAGTTGTCTACCTATCAGGGGATTGGGGAGTGCCATTCGAGTAAGAAGGATTCACGTGAATGCTATGGAAACTTCATCAAAGAGAAAAAAAGGCACCAGTTCATCCCAAGCGTCTAGCATCGAAGCGCAGTAGGGCTACTGAGTAAGGAGCGTAAGGAAGTTGATGATGGGCCCACTATATGTCATCTCATCTTAATTTTATTCTATTATTTTATTATTTATAGTTTTGTTCTATGTACTAGTTTTAATTTTGAACAACCTCTTTTAGATCTTTACTTAATATGAATGGAATCTCACTGTTTTCACGGCATTATGGGAATTTTAAAAGACCAAATCCAAGTTGGCAACCAAGCCCCGATCTGTACTGATATGTGAAATGTCCAAAAGATCGACTCTAAGTCGGCGACTAAGCCAGATTTATGCTGATCGAAAAAAAAACCAACCATGGGCTGGCCACCTATGGTTGGCTTAAAAGGATAACCTGATCTCCAACGACTGGAGAAACATAAGCAAAGATGAAACACGATGCACGACGTTTAAGGAAAGTTCATCATAAAAGGGTCACAAAAGGATTACATAAAGAGTTACAGAGAAAGTGCAAAAGCGCTCAAGCCTCAACCGTCTCGATCTCCCTGTCTCGCACAACAGGCAATGGATCATGTGATGGTTTGAGACTGATCTCCAGTTGAACCATGAGATGCTCGGCCTCCTCCCTCGCTGCATGTTCCTACTGTAAATCAATATCCCTCTCCTGAAGAAGGGCTCGAGTGGAATCCATATCTAAACAAACACTTGTGAGGTGACTGAGCAACTCTTTCACCCTATCTGACCAATAGGATCCTTCGGCTTTATGAGCCTCCACTGCCATCGTGACATGGGCTTCAAGAATAGATAGTTGTTCCTGATCAGTTGAGCGCGAATCACCCATGACCGATAAGATCCTGAGTCGTTCATTCAGAGAAGTGACCTTCTCATCCTTTTTTGCAATGAAGGAACAAAGCTCCTCGACCTAGTTCGACAGCCTCTCCACCCGGTCATATGCCTCTGAAATGTATAATGAGGCCTATATGATTTAAAGCAAAATAAAAATCCAAAAAAAAAAAAGAGACACAGAGGGTAATGAAAGAATAGCACTCACCTGAGCGAGAGTCGTCCTCTTATGTTGACATAAATCACGTGTGGTCATCACCTTTAAACGACGACAATCGACAAGAAAGATACACGAATGAGTCCAAAAGCTAGCCACAAAGTCATCACCAAAGACCGAGTAGTCATTGAAAGGCACAATCCTCAAATGGTTTTGATCATCTAAGGTCGCACAATCACCCCTGGCCTCGACCTCCTCTATCTCAACAACCTTGGCAGCTGTGAAGCCCCACCAAGAAAGATGGGATGAGCCCTTGGAGGATTCCCCGACCTATCATATATCAGAAAATCTTCAATATAGGCTGAGGAGCCCCTGGGGTATCACTTCCCTGAACGGCCTGACCCACAGAACGAGCGATAACTTCGGCCTCATTAGGATGAGAAGCAAGTGGACTTGGGGGAACTTCGATTTTTCTCTTTTTTCTATTGTGCGGGTGATCTAGTCATCTCCATCTCTGCCTCTCTTTGTTTCCTCCTCCCTCAGTGTCTCTCCCATACTCCAACCCTGAGCATCATAAGCAGCGAAAGCCGCCTGAATGGCATGACGGTTGAGCAACACTGCAAGTTATGCCGAGCAAGAAAATCATCATCTCCTAGCTTAGAGGTGTTAATGACCCGACCCGAGTCCATCAACAGCCAGAAGATCTGCTCATCCAAAGGCACAAGGATAGGATGGATGTTCAGGGATGCAATATCTGGCTCATACCAATTGTTTCCGATCAGCAAACCCACGATCCTAGAGGCAAAAAAAAAAAATTGGATATTCCATCCTTTAATAGAGGAAGGTTTATCTTCCACGACTCTAATCCCTAAGCGCTGGCTCAAGGCATACCATGCACATCGACCACTGAGCGGATTCAGGTGAAAGCAAGACAAGGGCGCAAAACCCAATAGATTCCGCCACCTTTTCGGTTGAAGGTGAGAAGGCCTAATTCCATAATATATGAAAACTTCCTGAACTAGTGGATGGATTGGAAAGGGTAACCCTACCTTAAAAAATCCTTATACAGACAAACCTCATACGCTAGCAGTGTGCAAGAAAACTCATCCTCCGATGGGGCCCCCAGGGCCACCGAGGAAGTAACGTGATAGTGGGATCGGAGTCGGACGAGAGTTATAAAACGATTCAGAGCTCACATAGTTTTTAAGACTAGGAATAGGAAAGAATAATCGAAATTGAACTCATTAATTTATCTAGGTCAGCTTAGGGCCCAAGAAAGGATTTTTCTCTTTGAAACCCCTTTGTATAAGAAAGTGGAGTGGACAAGGAATCATATATAGACTCCTTCCCTCTGAGAACTACGTTCAGGGCTTCCAACCCCGAACTCATGAGAGCAAAAACAAGGCCACTACTGAATACAAAGGACGGTGAGGTCAAAGCTTGCCTCTATGGACACCCTTGTCGGAACTTATACGGAGATAGGACCAACACTACTCCCTGAAAAAAACTAATAAGATGGGATAGAAAGATGCGAGGTTTTCCCGACTGGTAGTAAAGACTACCTCATTTTTAGCCTCCGGGCCTTGATTAGAGGCTGTGGGTGGTAACAATGAAGAATACATCAAAGAAAATGAAGAAAAGAGGGGAAAAAAGGAACTTAGCAGGGAGCAAGAGAACCCTCGGTGAAGGAAGAAGGTGCAGTAACAACCGCAATAACCCTATAGGAGAAGAGCTTGAAGGTCATGGAGAAACAGGAAAGGGAAACAATGAAGTAGCAAGTTCTTAGCATACCAAGAAAGGAGGAGTGGAGAAGATGAACAATGATGTACGCCAAAATGACGTTTCTCTCCCTCTTGAAAGGCGTGGGCATTTAATGGCGAACCAGTGAAAGGACACCCATCATAGGAAAAGGTGCAATCCAGGCTAACCAGGCATGCCGATTCGTCCCCTAGTACCAAGCTGGCAGCAGAATCAAGTTGTAACACCCAGAAATCAGAAGCAGCTAAATGTCCCAATGTTAGGGCTTAGTTGACACTAAGGCTAATGGCTATCCTATTATGAGTCACCATATACAGTCAAAAGGGAAAACTAATTGGCAGATTCACAAGCCAAGAAGAGGGATGAAATGGCTAGAAATGTGTAGAACAAGTCCCACACCAAGAAGACTTAGAGGTTCAATGGTTAAGGCTACTGGTGAACCAAAAATAGGGTCACCGGGAGGTTATCCCACTGACAATCGGCCAGCCAGAGGCCTAACATCAAGAAAAAATTTGTATCTTTTGCTCTGGGGCCCACACTCCTATACCCTAGACTATCATCTTGACCTCAATTGTAGGGTCCACACATTGATTGTATACTGCCTTACTACTCAGTCAGAGGTGGGACCCACAAAGAATTATTAAGGAATAACCTCATTGGGTCATTTAAGGACCAAGCCAAACAGGCTGAAAGGGGGTTGTGGCTATAAATAGCAAACTCCCACCCCCTTTCTCATTTCTCATCCTACAGAATTTGTGGCAGAAAGAAAAGAGGGAAAGAAGGGAAAGAAGATGAAGAAGAAGAGGAGAAGAAGAAGAAGAAGAAGAAGAAGGGGGAAGGGCTACTGTGCTATGGCTACTCTTGCTACTGCTGGGGTGCTATAGCTGTGAAGGGTAGCAGCTGCTGCCCTTCCTAAGATGCTGCCAGAGGGAACCCTACGGTTGCCAGTGTTGCTACCTCTGCTAGGAAGATACATAGGAGTTGTACAGTTGCACAGGGACAGTTGTTGCTGCACCTACAAGTCCCAGGGACTGGGAAAGAGGTAAGATTCCTCACCAACCCTGTAAAATTGTGATGGTAGAATTTGGCCAGTAGCATAGGGTTAGTATTAAATGAAATTTATGATGGGGAATCAGCTTTGTGGTCCCAATTTAACTCCCTATAGTTGAAGCCCCAAATTTGGGACTCGAATTGGGATCCAATTGGCTGTAGCATTGTCCCAATAACCCTAGACCAAGGGGCTTCTACCAATTGTGAAATTGGACTGAAATTAGAAGTGGGATAAAGTCACACATATCCCCAATTTTGTCCTGGAATGAGTAGAAAATGTAGCTATGCCACCCAGGCAAGAAAATTGGGGAGTTGGGACCCAATTGACACTATACCTAATGAATAAATCTGACTTGGAACTAGACAAGAGTTCAATTAATTTTAATAAAACCAATTAATGGTGAATAGGTGGTGAATTAAGTGGGATGGACCTCTATCTGCCCAATTGGACAGAAATCCCAATTAATTCCCAGAAAACCCTACTGGAACTAAATGAATTGGATTAGCGTTTAGGGGAATTGGGCTGCAATCAGCCAAATTAACACCTCACCCATGTGGTACGTCATATAAAGGAATTGTGAAACACAAATTTAGGCCCGAAACCCAAGAATTGGTCCTGTCAGATTCTGACTACATAGAGGGCAGATTTTGTTTTTCTGAAGACAATTTCTAGGAGGTGGCCTACAGCCAACCGGTGGACACAATCCATACCTACTGTTAGGGGCAAAAGAAAAATTGGGAACCCCTAGTGCTGCTGTGTGGTTTCTATTATATCGAGCACATGTAACCCACACTTGACAGAATTGATTCACACAGAAAGGAGGATATTTTGGAAAAGAATGAATAAGGGAGAGATTGTCTGTATGGATCCTAGTTGGGTAGGGAACCCAGCCTGGTTAGCCAAGGGTTGAGAAAAGTTACAGAGAACCTTTATTCGGTATCGGGGGGGACCAATATTCAGTATCATTGTCTTGATAAGCAGATAGAGGACTTGTAGCTACGTAAATCAGGTCAGTGACCTACATATGAGTTAGGAAGCTAAGTTGACCAATTAGGTTAATGGGTTGAGAGAGATGCTGATCTGGGGTTACTGCCTCTGTTCACCAGTTGGTTGAGATTTTGATGGGGGAATTCAATAGGATTTTATGAGTGAAGCTATCCTTGGATAGTAAATAATGGAGCGAATTTTAAATATTAAATTGTTAAATTAGGAACCTAAGGCACTCGACGAGGATACGGGTTGACGGGAATCCAACGAAAGGACATTAGATTTGGGTATCAAGGTGAGTGGGTGTTTGATTTATTTTACAGAGTGTTTCTATATTTTTATTTCTGTGTGCTCATGTGTAATGTGGTGGAATACTTGTTTTGAATGTATTTTATAGAAAATTATTATTATTATTTATATATATATCGCACATGTGGTATGGTTTTACCGAGATTGTTCACATCGGGAAGCATGACAAGTGAAGTACTCTAGTGAAGAGAAAGAAAACAGCTAGTTCAACTCGTCATATATAGGGTAAGTAGTTCAGTGAAAGCATTCAGAATAGAATGCCTATCCCTTAGCCAATCAATCCTTAATTTACCTTTTCTTCTTTTGTTTCATGCCCCAGTCATCCAGGCCCACTAAGGAAGAGGGCCATAATGATGATCCTATGTTTGTTTTCGCCCTGCCCGGATGATGCGCTCCTAGCTCTCGGAGCTACATACCAGAAAAAGAATAAAGACTATCTCTATTACTTACTTTGAGAAGATAATCATTGGTTTGACTGACAGACTACATGGGAAATACAAGATCTAGGCAAGTCACTATATGTTCTCCACTTGCCCTTGAACGAGAGAACAACTACTTATGCCCTTTTGCAAACTGGGGTTTTTTCGACAATCCTTATTCATGTTGTTCCCTCACCATCAAAGAGTACTTAGAATCAATTTGTCAGTATGACATGTTACTATCAGGTGCTGCAAGATCAGGTCAAAAATTAACCTAGAGCCGAATTAGGGTTTTGGGCTGATTCAGGCCACTGCCGGGTTAAGGGTTGAATTAAGGTTAAGGTTTGATTCTCGAGTCACAATCAACATCTGTATCGTCACCAAAGGCCAAGATTCCCTTCTGATATGGATCACGAGCCTTAATCATTCATTGTATATCATCACTGTCATGGTGGGTGACAAAACTGGGTGTTTACAGAATGCCGCTCTTTGGCATAGGCCTAATCCATGGCCGAAGGGCAAAGAAAAGATCTTCCCAAATTTTGTCACCATGAGCATGTACTGTCGCCAACATGCTCAATGATGGTGGAGGTGCAAATGCACAAACGCGGGCGAATAACTCATTACTAAATTTCATAAATCAGTTAGATTATCGATTAATCAAGAAATTAATATGATCCTATCTAGGTTTATTAACGAGAGAATTGGAATCTCACCTATGCCATTGCATGACAATCCCTGATCAATTCCTACCAAGATGTCAATACGCAATAATTCAACTTGCAATTGATCTTTGGGCCATCCAACGATATTCTAGTTGTATGAAGCTTGAAACACCAAGCTGACTTGATTTTTGGGCCGTCTAATGGTATTCCAGTTATATTGAATCGGAAACCTCAAGCCAAAAGGTTGCTGTAGGGTTGAAATAGGGTCGGGTTGGGTCGGGTTTTTTAAAACCCCAACCCAACCCTAGATCTCCAAAACTCAACCCAAGCCCAACCCAACCCTGCCAGGTTCAAGCTCAGGCCCAACCCTGTCGGGCTCAGGGTAGGGTCGGGTTGACCGTGAGTGGTCCTACTTTTTTTTTCTTACAAAAGTGTCAAAAAAATTAATTACCAATAGCAAGGATTAAACGATTCATAGTAAGAAATCATAATTGACAATTCCATAATTTGGGTTAGACTATGGTTCTGCATATCTACAAATCAAATGTGGCTGTTGCCACTTCAATTCACTTCCAATTATATTCTACCATCAAAGATATTTGACTATCTTCTTCAAACCACCACCCCACTAGCCATTGATTCTGGTGGTAAAGTTGGCTTTTTTTCCCTAATCAATATCTAGATAGACCAGATCAAAGATACCCATCATTGTTTTATTGGGTCTCACAAGTCAATAAATAAGTAAATACATGTAGAGGATTAGAAGATTTTCAAAACTCTGTCTTTCTCTCTCAGCATTGGGGGTTTGTGCGGAGGCATTCAGGCCAAGCTATGCATCATCTGGTTCCTAGCTGTGCATTTACTGATATTCTGCTCAAGGATTTAAATCATTCACATATAAGAGTAAACTATCATTTCGATTGAAGCTTGCCAAATTAATGGAGTGGAACAGTGGATATTGAAACCCACCAAGCAATCGCAGAAAGTTGGTAACTTGGTGGTGGTAGTCGGCTGAGAAGTGGAGGAACAGTTACGAGTCTTGCAACCATTGACTGAGAAGATAAGGGTTGCATTCGTTAGCTGAGAAGAGGATGAAGGGAAGTGGTTGCCGGCTATGAAGAGGAGGAAGTTAGGGCTGCAATGAGAAACGAAATGAGGAAAAGGGAGATGACTCTCTAAGGTTTTCAACATGAGATTATATATTGACGTCAACTAGTCATTAACTCATGGAAAAAACCAATTGGTCATTACAATCAGGGTTGGGTCGGGCCAGGTTAGGTCGGGCTGAGACCTCAACCCAGGCCTAACCCAACCTTGACCCAGGGTCACAGTTTTTCAACCCTAACCAGCCCTTAGGGTCAAAAAACTTGGCCCAGACCCAGTTCAAGCTTAGGGCAAGTTAGGGCGGGTTCGGGCCGACAGGGCCAAATTTACACCCCTAGTTTCTAAGCTGTCCAATGGTATCCCAATTGTATCAAACCGAAAGACCTTAAGCCAAAAGGTATCTAGGCTGCCCAATGCTATTCCAATTGTATCAAATTGGAAAACCTCTAGCCAAAAGGGTATCTAGGTCATCCAATGGTATTCCGATTGAATCAAACCGGAAAACCCTGAGCCAAAAGGTATCTAGGTCATCCATTGGTATTCTTATTGTGTTGAACCAAAAAACCCTGAGCCACAAGGTATTTAGGTCATCTAATGGTATTCCGGTCGTATCAAATCGGAAAACCTTGAGCCACAACATATCTAGGTTGTCCAATGATATTCCGATTGTATCAAACCGCAAAACCCCAAGCCACAAGGTATCTAGGCCGTCCAATGGTATTCTGTTTGAGATTTTAAAATATAACCACAAGCATACGGATCAGTGTAGCTACGAGTCAAACACAGGGAGAGTAGCCACTTTATTTTTTTGCTTATTTTAATAATGCGAAAGTGAACCGATTAATGATTGTGATCTAATTCTAATTACCGTCCTAAACATATGTATCTAAAATAATGTCCTAACCATTCGTCATCTAAGAATTTAAATACGCAAGCCACACAATTAAAATTAAATAAATAAATAGCTGAAAATAAAAACCCCACGCAATTAAAAAGCAATGAAGGAAAAAAATGCTGAAATAAAAATAAAGTAAAAGAAAGGAGATAAAGCTAGAGAAAGGCTCACAAGTAGAGACTCACAAGTAGGTTTCTCTACTTAGCCCGAGGAATGCCTCATAATATGAGCTTCCCTACTTGACCAGAGAGTCACTCTTACAAGGGTTACTCTACTTGGCTTTAGGAAAAGGGAGACAATTAAATAAAAATAATAAAATGATGGTATTATGGCCAGGAGGGGCAAAACCAACACATACACTAGCCATGAACCTTAGGGGAAAGGGATAGCAATAATGTAATAACTGAAATTAAAATCCTAAATTAAGAAAGAAATGATAGTCAGAAGAGGGAATGAGAGGGAGGAGAGAAGACTACTAAAGGAGTCTACTTACTTGAACTTTAACCCTTAAACTGAAAACTTGATCGATTTGAGATACTACCAGTACTAAAAACCAGATCTGGAATAAACCAAATCTGAAATTTCTAGTACTAGAGAAAACAAATCTGAAGAAAAAAATTGAACTTGAAAAACATGTTTCATAGCTAATTCTTGTCACCTAGAACTAAGCCTAGAACTAGAACTTGAAAATTACAACTTCAATTGTTTAAATAATAAAAATAAAAGACTGAATAAAAAACAAAAGTGCTTGCATTAATTGAATAAAAAGAGCTTACAAAAGTGTTTAAAGCATAAACCTAGAACTAACGCTAGAGAAAGAGAAAACTAGAGAAAGAGATAAAGCAACTAAGAAAAAACCCTAGAAGAAGAATGAAGTGCCTCCTCCCCTTGTGTTAATTCTATTATATAGAGAATGGGGGAGGGAAGCTAACGATTTTAGCTTCTAAAAAAAAAGATTTTTTTATCTTGTTGATAAAGTGGAGGAGAGAGAAGAGGAAAAACGTGTGGAGAGAGATCTCCCATGATTTTTCTTGCCTTTTTTTTCCTATTTTTTCCCTTTTTCTATTTTTTCTCTCTTCTTGCATAAGAAACCCCCTTTGGCCGATTTTTCTTGCTTGGATTTGAACAATATTCTATTTTATTGGGAAATTCCATCTATGCCCTTATCTTTTCTTTTTTACTTTCTTCTTTCCTATTTTTTCTCTTTATTTTCTCTCTCTCTTCTTCAAACTTGCGTACAACCATCTTGGATGACCTCCTTTAAGTGATGAATAGGAGAGAGAAAATCTTTAAAAAAAAACTCAACAAAATGACAGCTTAGAGGTTCGAACTTGAGACCTCCTAATAAGCAAGGGATTTTACACACCACAACTCATCAACTACGCTAGGTAGTTGTTGTTACAAAAAATGAGTCTTTAATCACTTAAGAATGTGATCCATCAATCCTTGTTGGCATTTGGAATATTCCTTATACCCTTGGGACAACTACAGATGGGCAGGTTTTGCATCTCGGTTCAGTTCTGATCCATTATTCTTTTTCTGGCCCGAAAAGAATAATCACTTGTACGGTTAACCAAACGAATGTGTACTTGCAATTGAACACATCCATCTTGCTTAGAATTTCGTCCTCTTTGCAACCATGAAAAGAAATATGACCTCTTTACATGTAAAATTGGAGATATAGCGTCCGATAGTCCTTAAGGCCTTGAAATTATAAAACCTACAAAAAGAGAGTAAAACCCAAGGTAGCTCCATTCTAAATTTGTAAAATGCATGTTTTACTCCACTAGATTTCACACAAAAATGTGCTCATCATATTCTGATTGTATCAAATCAGAAAACCCCGAGCCACAAGGTTTCTAGGTCTTCCAATGGTATTCTGATTGTATCAAATTGGAAAACTCCGAGCCACAAGGCATCTAGGCCGTCCAATGGTATTCTGATTATACCAAACCGAAAAAACCCAATCCAAAAGGGTATCCAAGTTGGATAACGAGTCAACCAATGTCTTGGGGCCGCTGATGGTGTCCCACTATACGTAGCTGGAGACCAACGGTCAAACAATACTTTTATAGTTTCAACATAAAGTCTTGCATGCCCCACGCCCGAGTGATGGCAACATAAAAATGGCAGACCCCACTAGGGAGAACTGATCCATTTTTTTTTTATCCATCATTCCAATTATCATTCATTTTTTCATCATTAATTTTTTTTTGGGAATTCCGCGGGACCATGAGATTTTGTTTTTTTTTTATTATTAATTTTTTATTTTCTATTTATTTATATTTTCCCTTTTTTCTTTTTGAACCTAGCGGGTCATGAGGCTGTTATTTATTTATTTATTTATTTTATCCTTTTTATTTCCCTTTTCTGATTTTCTTTGAGACACATTTTTTTTCTTTTTCTTTTTGTGTATTCTTTAGACATTCTTTCATTACAGATCTCTCCTGTTGTTTACGTCGAGTGCTTCTGGATGATCCAAAGCCTCGACACCTATTTGTACCGCCATACGGAGCAGATCCAGGACTAGGTACCTTCTGACATTTCACCCTTTCTGATAATGGATTTTTGCGAACACCATTTTATTGCAAGAATTCAGACATTGTTGATATCGAGGCACGATTACGCCATTTTGACCATAGCTTTGGAGGTAGATGTCCTGCTGCAAGGTTACTGAGGTGGGATTCCTGATCCTAAGCATGGAGGCATCGACCCGAGTTATAGAGGTGGAGGGTCTGGCCTTGGGTTTGGAGGTGGAGATCCTCCTTCAGAGATGGTGGATCTGACTTCGGGAGTAGGGAGACTGATGAGGGTCCCATCTTCTCTATGGAGGAGCTTCAGCTTTATATGGAGGTGGATGGGTTGGATGCAGAGGGCGGACTGGGTGGACAGCATCGAGTTGACCCGGAGTTCCACATATAGGCTGTTATTTCATTTGAACTTTTTTTTCCTTCTCTTTTTTATTTTACTGTTGAAATAATACACATAATGTTATTAATTAGATTACATTTATATTACCATGTTATCTTTGTGGATAATGCACAACTTTGCCCTTTAATTCCATATGGTCATATGTGAACTAGGGTCATGTGGCTAACCGTGTCATCAACACCTTTGCCATCAGTACTATCAAGTTCCTCATAATCAAACTCTCCCTCTGTGTCACTCATTATGTGAATCAGACAGGCCTTCTTCCTTAATTTGTTCCCTGACTGCTAACGCCATAACTACCTTATGTAGCTTATCTGTCATCTCTTCAATTACTGGTGAAGGTCATTCCCCTGCTTAACAAGGTGTATCAATGAGGTAGGATCCATCTCTGGTTATTCATCATCCAAAGCATTCACTAACCCGTTGAGGAAGTATAATCCGATGACCTTGGTAACATGTCATAACCACCCATCCATCCGGGCTCCTAAAAGCGGGGATCATACACTATTATTGGGTTATATGCAGAGCGGGTGTCAAACTGATGGAGTTGACAGGTATGAGGTGGGATGATATATCACACCCTACCTTCAATAGGCTAAGGTATGCGGCACTAGACACCTCACCATATCCAATCAGCCTGTTTCCCCAGGATCTAGACTAGGGCAGATCATAACTCCACAACAACACAACTAAAGATCAGAGGTCATATGAATATAAACAGTCCATCAGTGAAATATATCACATCATTTCCAGTGTCACTAAGTGATATTTTATATTTACAGTTATCTAAATAATATTCATATACATTACCAAAAGAATATTTACACTGTTTATAGTGTCTCAAAAGTAAACTATATACATTAGAATTATATACATTAGAGTGTTTCTCCAGCGGAAGTATCTACACAAAATAATGTCAAAAGACAGATCTACTCCTCAGAAGAACTGGCCTCCATAGGCACAGGCATCACATCCACAGTCGGGTCCATAGTTGGTTTCATCCTCTGAAAAATGTGCTAAGAAATCCAAGGCCACTGTCTCATGATCAAAGTACGTAGTCGGCAAAATACTGGCTTCGTCATCTAGAAAAATAAATAAGTGGGGCGAGCACATCATGCTCAGTAATGGGATGGGGGAAATCAAGTGAACACAATACAAATGATGCAATGTATGCTCCACACCTTATATGATGTTCATGAGTTCATTTAACATTGCATTACTTCCTATTCCATTTATAGGTCTGAGATTAGTGGTGTAGTTCTATGCATTGTAGGTGGTATTCCCTACCCTGTACGTTGGGCCTCAGGAATACAAGCTTGTTGCAGGTGGGAGTCAGCTAGTCCTGGAAAGAACTCGGTCCTCCAACTAACCCCTAGGTTATTAACCTCTGGCAGTCAAGTGTACAATACATCATACCCTGCTGTTATCTGTCTTAAGGTACAGTATGTCGTACCATGGAAGTGTACTGCTAATCAGGCAACCACGAGTCGGGATTAGTCAGTACTTATCCCCTACTGACAAGGGGTCGTAGCACTCGGGTGGTGATACATAACACACAATTTCTACTCGATGCATATCCAAACATCAACCATTCACAACATGCATACAATAACCATTGGGATCCTGTTAGTGTCCCATCTTACCTGTTTTGGCTTCCAGCTCCACAAATCAGTGTCAGAATAATAACAATAATTTTATGCACACAACCATAATGCATGAGTTATAGATAAAATGTAAAATAACAAACACTCCATAAAATAAGTCAGGGCACCCACTCACCTTGGTGTTCAAATCCAAAAAATTCACCTCTTTAGTTCAGTTAAGTTTTTTCACTGCAACTTATTCTCCTATTTCACAAAATATTCAAATCATTAATTACATAACAAAATTCTACATTCTACCTTAACCTATTTAGGAACTATATCCCTATTCCCAGTTTAGGCAGGCATTTGACTGTTCTTCCCTGTATATTCTAGTTTTTCCAATTTTCTCTTACTACTAAGGTTGCATGTAGGGAACCACTAGTAGGTTCCACATCTAGTTCTGAAATCACTCTAACAATCCAATCGAGGTCAGCCACTATCCCCCCCTCATTGGGTTCCATTTCAGTGAAACCTTCATGTACACAGTCTCATATAGAGTCCAAAGCATGTTGACCTACTATACAACAGAAATAGCCTCTAGGACCAAAACCAGCAGGTTACCTAGGAAAAATGGGCTGGCCAGTCGGGACCCACCGGTTCCCTATTTTCTGTAGAATTTTACTTCTGCAGTGTCACTGAATCATATCCTGGCCAATTTGAGGTTCTATTTTTTTTTTCCATAATCCGAATTGGTCCCATAAGGTTCAATTCATAGAATAGTTTCCCTATTGACCCGTTTTTGACACCTAATTACGAAGATTAGGTTAAACAATTCCCAAATCCTTAGAAAAACCAGGGTTTCATAAGTACCTTTTCCATTTCTGCATAATCTATTCCCTATTCCACTTTTCTTACATAAATTGAAGTTGGAATTCGGCCTTTAAAAAGCATAGGATTGAACTCCCCCTTCTATTGAATTCAAATAAAATTATTTGGGCAGAATTTATTAAATTATGTTAAGTGTTAAACCTAATATAAATTTCTGTTCTAGGGCTTCTATGAAGTCTCACCCATTTAGTTCCAATTTGCACCAATACTTGCTGAATTGATAGAAATCATAGGCTCTAGGGTTTGTAGGGATGAATTCCTAATAAACTGGGTTCCTGAAATCTCTCTTGGGTTGGGGTTTTTCCTACTGGGTAGCAATACCCTACATTGCAATTCTTTGGCTGTCTCCAATTAGCAAAACCCTAACCCTAACTACCCTATTCATACAAAATTACCCTTCTAACCCTAACATAGCAGTGTGTTTACTCACCTGGAAGCAGAGCCGATTCCAATAGCAGACTGAGGTGAGTTATTTCTCCCCTCACTTCTCTTTCTTCTTCTTCCTCCTTCTCCTTTCTTTTTGTTCTTCTATTTTCTTTCCTTTTCTTCTTATTATTAATAGCAACCCAAGATTATGTGAGGTACTACCCTAATAACCTACTTATAAGGCACCCCAAACAGTCCTAAAGGTCTGTTTGGCTGGCCCTAGTATTATATATATATATATATCTTAATTGATTAATATATAATTAATTTTATACTTTATTTTCCCCCATTTATTTACTAACATCAAAGTATACATTTTATTTCCCCCATTTATTTACTAACATCAAAGTATACATTTTATTCCTCATTTAGGATTATTTGCATAGGGAAATATAGGAATTTGCACAACAAAGATGTGGGGCCCATAGTGCAAAAACCATAAAATACATTCTGCCAGGCAAAATTGGCTGGCCGGTTTGTACTCATCGGTTTGCCCATTTTCTGTCCCCTATTGCCTATCATATTTCCCTCCATACCTGATCTCTTATAAGTTGAAATTATCTGTTTGCCCACACTTCCTGGTGATTTCTCTAGCAATATTGGTGGGCTAAACAGGAGCAAGTAGGGTCACTTCTATATTCTGGGCATTCCACAATTGCTAACCAAGTTAGCACTGGCCTTCTCTATTATGTAATCTTGCCTATTGATAGGTAGAGGTATAAAAGTCAAGTTAAGGTATTACATGATATGAAGGTTATGAAAAATATGATCCTGGATGGTATGATGGGGATTCCAATGGTGGTGAAGGGGAATGGTGCATAGGTGATGGAGGGGCATGGACTATAGGAACTTCGAGTGGCAGAGGGCTAGAAAGTGGTTGATCCATGACTCCCAATTCTTCTTTATCAATGGCTCTCTTCGCTCTCCTCATTATCCATGCTTTGTTCCCCATGACTTTTCTTTAAACCTGGGAATTGATAAGACTTTTCCTTTTCTTCGAACGGATGAGTCTAGTTGGATCCCCTTGAGCTTCTTCTCTCTCTAATGCATTAACTGCCCCATGCTTTGGGAGGGGGTTGGTTGTGACATTGGGAACCTGCTTGACTTTTAATTCTATCATCCCATTATCTATCAAATCTTGGATAGCATAATGCAAATTGAAGCACTGTTTTGTGGTATGACCTTTTTGGTTATGTAAGCACAATATCATGTTCTTTGTACCAAACAGGTGGGGGATTGCTAATGGGGTCTGAGAGCAACTGTGCCTAGGAGACCTTGCTTCTTCAACTTTTCATACACTATGGCCAACGGCATTCCCATATATGTGAACTGCCTCCTGGGCTGCAGGGCCCTTTGGGTTGCGAGATCTGCCTGTATAACAAATGGCTATAACTGGGACACTGCTGTTGATGGTACCAGCTGTTGGACTGCATTTAGCATGCCTGAGTCTGAGCTCTTGCCTCATCCAAACTATGCATTCTTTCCTGAGTTCAGAGGCACTACCAGATACTGGGCACCCCTTAACAACTTGTTTTCAACATGAGTGCCTGTGGCTATCAAAGCATCAAAGTCTACAAATGTTGGTAGTAAAGGACCTCATAGTAGGGTTTGAAGAGATTTTCAATCAAAATCTCCACGATCCGCCATTTAGGCGGCCTTATCACGAAACCTCATCAGAAATGCCGTAAATCCTTCATGTGGCTGTTGCCTCAGGGTCTCCAACTCACGCCGTTTAACATCAACTTCTGTATTGTAAGAGTACTGCTTGTTAAAAGCCCTTAAAATTGTTCCCCAATTCTGAGTCTAAGCGGGTTCCAATTGTGTTAGCCACCTCAAGGCCGGCCACGACAAAGTCAGCATAAATGCCTGCCCCATCTGCTCATCTATAAGGCAGCAGTCGTGTGCTCCCATGGAATGGATTTCATGATGCAGCATGGTTGCGGCCAAGCGTAGTAAGGCATAGCAATGCACAACCAAGTGCGACTTGTGTGATTTTTGTAATAATAACTTGGCTTTGATACCAATATTAAATAGAAAGCAAATGAGTATCTAGGGTTACCTCGAAGTAGTTTTCCTCGCAACGTAATGGATCTTGTTGCCCTACGAGTTGACCCGCACGAATAGTCATGATCCGAAACTTGGTGGCGACAATCTCGCTAGGTTGTGGGACGAGAACCATTAGATAATCCACCCTCCAAATCCATTGACAATGTTGAAAGTCTTCAAACACTCTCATAGTTGGGAGAGAAAAAAAATAGGGAGAGAAAGTCAAAGCTTTTGAGATTCGATCAAAAGTCTCATTTGATGTGGTCAGACCTTTAAATTTATCGGGATCTGGCCAACTTGGTTCGGTCTGCCTCACATGGGCACTCCACATGAACCGGGTCATGTGATTTCAATTAACAGTTCTCATTAAAAAAAAAAAAAAAAACCATTTCACCAACCTTTTTTTTTTTTGTCGCGTGCTTTTCCAACCGCACGTGCAGTGTACTTGGACTCGTGTCTTTGTGCAATTATTATGGCTTAGCCAGAGTCCCGACAGTACCCCTGAGAGTTTCCCAGCTTTCACCACCCAATCAACCGTTACAGTCAGCAAAATGCTTTTTAAATCCGAAAATAGAGAAAACATTCATTCTGCAACATGATGTCCGATTCGAAACCGTATATTTAGGGTTCTTCCAGAACTTGTAGTATTGAATGTGCATGAGTTAGATAATACTCTTTTTTGGGTTTTTAAAACTGAAATTTTAGTAAGAATTTTGAGTTAATGATGATAATTTTGATCTGAAACCTATCCTGTCTCTTTGCTCTTTCGACCGTTATTCCTTGTTCTGAGCTGAAGAAGTGATATGGTTGACTAGTTGTGTACCATGGATGCCATCAGGAAGCAAGCAAGCAAGCTCAGAGAACAAGTGGCAAAACAGCAGCAGGTACTCTTTTTTATGGCTTGTTTTGGGCTTCTTCCCGATTGAAATGATAATTTGGTTTAATGAATTGGTTGGAATATGCATGTGCTTTTCTTTATTACTAATTTTTATGCAATTTGGTGTTCTTGTTGTTTCCACCACATCCCTTTACAGCTTGGTGCATGTTCATTCTGATTTTGGATTTTTTCCCCTTTCATTTTGTGGAAAAGATAGCAAAGGAAATGATTTCTTTTGTGGTCTTCAACTTCTCGTACCTGTTTGATACATTGATAGTAGTGTAAGATTTCTTCTTTTAGCCTCCGTTTGTTTTTAAGAAATTCTATTTGCCCCCTTTTCTGTTTGAAGAAAAAGGGCAGTTTTTTAGTAGGACTAGATGAATTTCCCAAAGTTTTGGAATCCAAGATGAATTTAGCGGTTATGTTGGGAACAATGCTTTACCTACACTACTCCAGGAAGCCTCACCCAGCTATTTGGGGTCTCTAATGCTCTACCAATTACTTACCCCTACATAGACACCCACACCCACAACATATACTAATAACACTACAAAACAATTGCAAAGGTTTGTGAACTTAGCATTATTGTAGAAACCCAATTATGAATGATGTTATGTTATATAACTGTTTATAGATAGTGACCTTTGTTGGGAATAATTCCTCCTTGGAAAACTCTAGGATCTTAGATGCCTTCATAAACCGGTTGGGCATCTCCACCTAATAGTTTAAGTTTTTAGGTTGGATAATTCAACATGGTATCAAAGCCATTAGGCCCACTACATTTCTAATGCACTTGTGTATGATCATCCAAAAGAGGGGCCACACTGCCACCTAAAAGAGAGGGGCAACTCTTGAGGGGTGGAAGTGTTGGGAATAATCCCACATTGGACTCTAGGACGTACTAGTTGGGCATCTCCACTAATAGCTTAAGCTTTTAGGTTGGATAATTCAACAACTTTTCCATATTTCAATTTTATTTTGACCAAGGAATGGCATTTAATGTATATAATTCTTAAAAAAAAAAAAAAAAAAAAAAAGCACATTTATACCATTATTGAGGATTCCCCCCCCCCCCCTAATTGTAGATAGTGATATTTACATTTACACTATAGTTCCTTAGTCTTGCAATCTAAAAACAAATGATATAGTCTATGACCAGAACTTTTCCTATCAAGAGAAAAGATTGATTGATTTTCCTACAATGGTCCTGTTTAGAGTTATTTAACAGAAGGTTGATTTTAAACCAGTTAGTAAGTGAAATTGTTTGAAAGGATGTACAGGTGGCCAATTTTGCAGTTGTTTTTAGTGAAATGTTTACTTTATTGAGAAGTTCATAATGACTAGTCCTTCTGCGACAAGGCACCAAAACAATTGTTAAATTAACTGTTGTAACTGAAAAAAGTTTTGATTGAGATAAGCAAAAGTCTACATGCATAGGTTATATTGCGATCAAGGATCATTGTTCGAGATAAACTCTGATATCTGTGCTTGTGAGTTGTGACCACTTCAGAAGAACAAATTCTATATGAACTTTCTTGGGGTGCTTGAGAATCTCCAAGGTTTATAGTAGGTTAAAGAAGAATAGGGAGACATTGGTTTCTTGTTCGTGGTTCATAAATGACGGAGAATCTATGATACATGCCTTTGGGTGTAACTATAGCATCTTAAAGAAATCTTATTGAAGCAAATGGTAGATACATGCCTATCATGTGTATCCAAAACTCCAAATCCCACACTTTCTGCATGAGCAGAAGAGGGTGTAGGACAATAGATAAACATTGAGGCAGTGACTATAACATATATGCAGAACTTGGGAGCTGCTAAAGAAATGCAGATGGAAAGCAGCACCTAGGAAAAAAGCTAATATCAAGGGGGAAATTCAAAATGTATTAGAGCCTCAAAAGATACCAAGGAGCAGGGTTTTTGATATATTGTGGATGCTCTTACAATTGTTGGGGATGTAAAAGAACATCGTGCAATTGCAAACTCACTTTAACTGTTAAATTAGATGAAAGTGGGAATGGGGAGGTGAGATTTTCAGGTGGGAGCAAGGATTAAAGTATCGGTATTGGTCACCATATCGATCGAGTAATTTTAAGAGATGTATCAGAGCGTATTGTATCTTTTCGGAGTTACAGAAGATACGCACATAAATGGACAAAATGCACATGAAAATACACTTTTGCATAAAAAAACAGTATAAATAAGAAATATATAACATGTATCATGCATAAACACTAAAATGGAGAGCACCGTATTGAGAGACAAGTGCATTTCAATGGATGATTTTTTATGCTTCAATCCTTTACAAATCAGTTTTATTATAGATTTTAATTGTTCTCTATGAATGATTCAAAACCCCAAGTCCAAGAAATGAAAGGGAGATCGATTGTGCAGTTATGCTTCAAAAATTTTGGAAACTTAAGTACCACCAGTGAGAAGAATAGGCTTTGCATCGAAAGTGGAATGTGTTCTATAAATAAGTATTTTAAGTATCGGTATGTATTGATTGTGTATCGGTGTATATCGTATTGATACATTAGGATATGCTTCATTTTTAAAATAGTGTATCGTATCAGTGGAGCAAAAGGACTATTTTCAATCAAATCTTATTTTTGAATTCTCTGTTAAAGTTAGGTGGTAAACATAGAATGGAGCCAAGATTTGGGGAGGGTGCACGACTAATTTTTGTGTAGTACCAAATGGTAGAGTAGTTTACGAGAGTTAGATGATTTCCTTTTTCTTGTAGTGTGAGGAGGTGGATGTCATTTGGTGCACCTTTATGGATCTCTTTGAGTGTGGGCTGGCTGGGGGGTGTTCAGTGGAGTTTAATATTTTCAATTAAAGGGTCTTCTGTTTATTTGGGTAAAAATGGATTCAGTCATAGTTGTCAAGGCGTTGCCTAGGCGTCCAGGCAGAATTCTTTGGATGGGCACCTTGTTGGTGTCGCCTTATTTTTTTGTCCTCTTGACCACCTTGGTTTTGCCTCGGCACCATGATAAATATAAATTCAGTTATGGAGGATGGTTCCAGATGCAATTTCTAGCGGGGTTTAGATTAGTGTTACCAAAGAGCGTGCGGCAATAAAATAAAATCCACCCAATGGCTCTATTCATATATGAATTCCTTTTTGATATGCTTCCAACTGGACATGTTTGTGTAGTGGCTTTGTTTCTCTGCAGACAGCATCTTTCTACAACAAATGGCTGAATCTGGTTCCCTCTTAATGCATGTCAGTTTGCTTGAAATGTATATGAAGTATCACAACTTGTACATTATTTTGTAGCTATAAATTATATCCACCCAATGGCTCTATTCATATATGGGTTCCTTTTTGATATGCTGCCAAATGGACATGTTCGTCTAGTGGCTTCTCTGCAAACAGCATCTTTCTAAAACAAATGGTTGAATCTGGTTCCCTCTTAACAGATGTCAGTTTGTTTGAAATGTATATGAAGTATCACAACTTGGACAATTATTTTGTAGCTGTCTTCTGTTTTTAAGGCGCCTAATAAATTTTCTGCTTATATCTGTGTTTTTATGTTTTTCGTCACTTGCAAAAAGAGGAAAAGGAGTAAAAGAAAAAAAAGGTAACAGAGGTGAGGAAACTGTAGAGGAATCCACTAATGCAGGAAATATAGATCAAAACAGCATACTTTGAATGCATAGATAGGGATTGAATGAGGAATCTTAGCAATGCATTGCTTCTTAGACGGAGATACTGATGAGCTATCCCAACCTTATTCTATGTCCCTTCCCAATTGTAACTTGTGTTTTTTTTTGGGTGAATGAAAGTATATTAAAGAAAAGAAAAAGGAAAAGTATAAAGCCAAACCACTAGGCTAACCAAAGGTTAAGGCCCCAACAAAGGAAGAACCAAGAGGTGGGGACAAAACAACCATCAAGGGGGATACAAGAAAACTAGGAGTGGGGGCAAATTACATGCCAAGAAAGAAGGGAACACTAAAAAAAGGGGGAGGGGAGAAACAAAAGAAAAGAGATTACATCAAAATTAAGGGGAGGAAGCCACTACACAAACATGTCCAGCTGGAAGCATTGCTTCTTGGCACCGGCTGGTATCCTTGCCTCCTTGGTACCCCCCAGAACTATCTACTCCTCTGGTATATCCAAGTTTGCTACTGTTTCTTGTATCATGTCCCCTCTTGGCTGGTGCCCTCCTCCTTCCGCTCCTCCCCTTCTCAACCGTTGGTCCTCTCTCCCTCCTTTCTCTCCTGGCCACCGTGGTAGGGAAGATAAATGCATCTGGATTCACTCATCCAATAGGATTTTTTCTTTTGCCTCGGCTTGGTCCTTTGTTCGATCCTTAGGTCCTGTGGTTCCTTGGCGTAACCTTGTTTGGTTCAAAGGCCACATTCCTCGCCACGGCCTTATTCTTTGGAGATGTTTCTCCAACTACCTCCAACCCAAGCCTTCCTCATCCACCGCCATATCCCTGTTCCCCCCTCCTGTTGCCTTTGCCCTCATGGCTCTGAGGACATCCCTCACCTCTTCTTCTCCTACCCCTTTTCCTCCTCCATTTGGAAATTGGTCCTCTCCAAATGTTGGCCTTCATCGATGCCTATTCTTCCTTTTGATAGAGAATGGATTTGGATTGACATGACCTTCTTGGGATCCTATATTTGTGACACCATTGGGAAGCTAGCTTTTTGGACAAGATTTGGAAAGCCATCTTCTTTGATGTTACCTCCAAAATCTAGTCCCTCCTCCTTAGGCCTGTTCCCAGTTCCACTAGGAATAGTTATATCATTGCCTCTTGGAACCTTCATATTGACACAATTCCTTATGTTTAGCCATCCCTCCTTGTTGGTTGCCCCCCTTTTTGGGATTTTGTTGGGTATTTTCTTGTCTGTTGATCCGGTTGTGGATTCAGTTTGGTTGTATTTGTTTGTTTTTTCCTTTTGTTTGAATGGCCTTAGTCTAGCCTCCCCCCTTCTCCCCCTTGTATATTCTTCCCCTCTTGGTAATGAATTTATTTATTCATCCAAAAAAAGGGAGGGAGAGACAAGTGGAAGATCCCAAGCCTAGGCAAGGTGCCTATTTCTAAAAGAATCAGGGCACCTGGCACACTTATAAAGGATTTTATTCCTCGCCTCAAAGGTGATGGCATTCCATATTTGATCAATAGAACGGGCGGAGGAAGTCCATCTCCTTTTATTTCTTTCCCACCTAATATGGTGAATTGTTGCACAAAAAGCTAACTTACTTACAATATCAGAGGAAATTTTGCTTCTGAATTCTTTTAAGATCCACCTTGAAAGGATAACTCTAGGGAGGGGCCAACATTTCCTGAGGATACCATTCCAAACGAACTTGGAAAAGGGACAGGAGAAAAAAAGATGATCCACACTTTCCATGGAGTTCCAAAGTAGGCAGCAATTGGGAATGGATATATTTCTTTGAAGAAGAAACTTTTGGGTGCGGAGGGAGTTGAAATATGTGAATGGAGAGGAACAACGAGATGTGAAATGAGGAAGAAGATGGAGAAGTAGAAGAGGGAGAAGAGAGAGAATCGATGGATGTTGGAATAGTGTATTGTGAGAGATAACCTCACCTACACCAATATATCCTTTACTAATATATTTACAAGGTATCACACAGACCTCCCTAAGGAGGAAAAGGAAAATAAAACATAATGAGATAAATTACAATACTACCCTTAGACTAACATAACTGATATCTCTAACACTCCCTCTCATGCTGAAGAATAAATATTATGCATTCCCAGCTTGGACAACAGAGAACTGAACTAATGATGAATTAGACCCTTTGTGAAGATATCAGCCAGCTGATTTCCAATCCTCACAAAAGGTGTGCATATGTAACTGGTGTCAATCTTCTCCTTAATGAAGTGTCTGTCCACCTCTATGTGCTTAGTCCTGTCATGCTGCACAAGGTTGTGGGCTATACTTATGGCAGCCTTGTTGTCACAATAAAGCCTCATAGGTGCCTCAGTATCAATACCCAATTCTAGGACAAGCCTTCTTAACCAGAGAATCTCACACCCTCCATGAGCCATAGCTCTAAATTCTGCCTTTGCACTAGACCGAGCCACCACAGATTGCTTCTTGCTTTGCCATGTAACTAGGTTTCCACCTACAAATGTGCAATAGCCTGATGTAGATCTCCTATCAGAAACTGAGCCAGCCTAATCTGCATCAGTGAAGCCTTCTATCCTTATGTGGTTATGCTTGGCAAAAAATAGTCCTTTTCCTGGAGAGGACTTTAAGTACCGGATGATGTGGTAAACTGCATCCAAGTGCCCACTCTTGGGAGCATGCATAAACTGACTCACCACCCCCACTGCATAAGTAATGTCTGGACGAGTCAAGGATAAATAAATAAGCTTCCCAACTAGCCTTTGATATTTCCCCGTATCAACAAGAGAAGGGCCAGCATTTTTCCACCAGCTTATGATTCTGCTCAATGCCTCAATAGGAGAACTTGTAGGCTTACAGCCCAACATTCCTATTTCTTTCAAGAGGTCTAGAATAAACTTCCTTTGGCATATATTTATGCCCTTCTTGGATCTAGACACTTCAATCCCTAAGAAATACTTTAAGGACCCTAGATCCTTAATTTCAAACTGTTGGGCTAAGTAGTTCTTCCGATTGACTATCTTAGTTTTGTCATCTCCAGTTACCACAATGTCATCAACATAGGCAATCAAAGCTGTGATGGTGCCATTACCACACTTAGTGAATAAAGTGTGGTAAGCCTGACTTTGGGAATATCCATTCTTCAAGATTGCCTGTCTAAACCTTTCAAACCAGGCCTTTGAGGATTGTTTAAGACCATACAAAGCCTTCTTGAGAAGACACACATTTTCTGCAGCTGAAGGGAACTTGAATCTAGGAGGAGTTTGCATATACACTTCCTCTTCTAAGGCACCATGTAGGAAGGCATTTTTCACATCTAATTGATACAATGGCCAATCCTTATTTGCTGCTAGAGATAAAAGGATCCTTATGGTGTTATGCTTAGCCACAGGAGCAAATGTCTCCTGATAGTCAATCCCATACACTTGGTTGTATCCTTTTGCCACCAGCCTTGCTTTGTACCTCTCAATAGTACCATCTGACTGGTACTTGATTGTGTAGACCCACTTACATCCAACTAGAGTTCTCCCCCTTGGAAGGTCAACCAACTTCCAGGTACAATTTTTCTCAATGGCCATCATTTCCTCAGTCATAGCTTGCTTCCACTTTGGGTCAGACATAGCTTCAGAAACATTCTTGGGAATAGAAGCAGATGAGAGAGCAATAGTCAATGCAACACCTGCAGGGGATAGAGAGTCATAGGAAACAAACTGGGCTATAGGATTAGTACAAACTTTCTTTCCCTTCCTAATAGCAATAGGAAGATCTAACTCTGATGTGGAAGAAAGAATATTACCTGACTGAGGACGGTGGATCTCAGGAGTTGGATTTAAAGAGGACTCTTGGGAGGTCTTCTTGTTTCTCTTTGTGTACACAATGGTCTCCTTATCATTGCCTGAACCTGAACCACCTCTTGAATGATCACCAAAATCAATAATATCCACCTCTTTATGTTTCCCAATGTCAAGCATAAAAGGAGAGATAGGCAATGGAGATAGAAAAGGGATCTCATCAGTAGCCTTTTCACCTCCATTATGCTCCCCCTGGAAAGGATGCTGAGGAGAGGCAAAAAAAGGAGAAGACTCAAGGAAGGTGACATCTTTAGAGAGAAGCCTTCGTCTAGAAGAAGGATGATATCACTTGTATCCCTTAGTAGTGGAGGAGTAGCCAAGAAAGATACATTTAAGTGCCTTGGGGTCCAGTTTAGTCCGAGAATACTTATTAACATGGACATAGCAGATACACCTAAACACTTTAAGTGGATAAGAGAAAGAAGAAGACTGAGGAGACAAGATGTCCAAGGGAGTTTTGGAGCCAAGGAGTGGTGTTGGCATACGGTTGATCAAAAAAGCAGCAGTAAGAAGAGCATTAGACCAAAAAGTTTTAGGAACATGCATGCCAAAGAGAAGACTCCTATTGACCTCCAACAGATGGCGGTTTTTTCTCTTAGCTACCCCATTTTGTTGGGGTGTGTCAACACAAGCTAGCTGATGGATAATGATATGGTCAGTAAAAAAACCTTGAAGACCACCATACATATACTCTCCCCCCTTTGTCAGAACGAACAATTTTAATTTTGGTGTCAAATTGTGTACATACCATATGATAAAAATTTTTAAAGGCATCATACACATCACTCTTGTGCTTCATCAGAACAGCCAAAGTAGCACGGGAAAAATCATCAACAAAAGAAACAAAGTACCGAAAGCCAAGTAAAGAAGTAGTAGTAGAAGGGCCCCAAACATCAGGGTGCACAATATGAAAAGTAATAGTCGATCTATTACCATGATAAGGATAAGAGGAACAACAATGTTTAGCAAAAATACACGGTTCACAATGAAAGACATGGGAACTAGGAAAAGAAGTAAATAAATGAGGTAACTGTTTCCTCATAACAACACAAGATGGATGCCCCAAACGTTGGTACCACAGCATCACAGAATCCACAGAACTGCTATCAGTACATCCACACACATAGGACTGAGCTGTAGCCAAAAAAGGTGATTGAGGTTCAAGTAGGTAGGGTCCTTTCTCCTCACGCCCATTGCCAATAATCCTCTTCATCACCAAGTCCTGAAAGAGAAAATGAGAAGGAAAAAAAGCGACACAACAGTATAAGGATTTTGTCAGATGGCTCACAGATAAGAGATTACGGGTAAGGTCAGGAACGTGAAGGACAAAATCAAGAGAAATGGAAGAAGTAACATGAATGCTACCTTTACCAGAAATGGAGGAAAGGGAGCCATCGACAACCTTGACCTTATCTCTACCAGAACAAATAGAGTATGTATCATAATAATGAGAGGTACCAGTCATATGATCAATAGCACCCGAATCAATAACCCAAGATGGAGCTGTGGAAGGAGCAGATGAGGAAACCTGCAAAGCAGAAGCTGAGGACTCTGGCACTGTAGGGGAAGAAAATGATGAGCCTCTTAGTTGAGATATGACCTTGCGAAATGCTGCAATATCCTCCCTAGTAAGGGAACTGTGCTCTGGCTGTGGGCTAGTGGTAAACCCTGTAGTAGCATGCTCAGTCTCAACACTGTGGGCTCTAGCTCCCCCACTACGGCCACCACGAGCACTACTAGAACCGCCACGAGGAGGTCGACCATGAAGAGCCCAACATCTATCTTTGGTGTGCCCAGACTTCCGACAATGATCACAATGTCTAACCTCTCCACGAGGTGGGCCTTGGCCTTGGCCACCACCACGCCAATCTTTATGAGAGCTAGTAGTAAGAGCGGACCGCTCAAGAGGAGGAGCATGTGCCATGGCCACCCGCCTTGTCTCCTCACTCCGCAAATAGCTACACACTTCATTAAGGGATGGAAGTGGAGACTGACCTATTATTTGTATCTGGAATGGCTCATACTCGGGATTCAACCCACCAAGCAACCGAAGAACCCTCTCCTTCTCAAGTGTCCAGTAAACCTTAGCTTCATCCTCAGGATTGGATCTCTATATTGATCACACTCCTCCCAGAGACTAATGACAATGTTGTAGTACTCAGAAATGGTTTTGTCTCCTTGCTTCATGCCAATAACCTTCTGAAGTAATTAATAAACCTTGGCCGAATCACCCACACGGTCAAAGGTCTTAGTAACACTGTCCCAAATATCCTTGGCAGTTTCTTTCCTCATAAACCTTTTTCCAATTTCAGGTTTCATGGAGAAAATCAGCCATGTCATAACAGTAGAGTTTTCAGTCTCCCACTTTAGATATGTTGGCTCATCTGGTTGAGGAGCCTTAATGGAACCTGTAATATACCCTAGCTTTCCCCTATTCCGCAAGGAAAGCTTCACAGGGGCCCAATCCAAATAGTTGGTTGTGTCCAACTTCACAATAAAATCTGAGTATGGGGGTTATAAAAAAACATAGGATTAGGAGGGACACTACTCGATGCAGTGGCTGAAACATCACCAAAGAGGGCTCCAAGGCCACTATCTTCAGACATATTGCAGATAAAGGGTCACACACAAGGTGGGGAGTACAAACTCTACCCAATAAATTGCTTTCCCTGAACCAGAAAAAAATTCCAACCACCAATCCAAGCAAACAATTCAAAGGAATTCACAACATTTACCTCCTTCAAGGTGTAGGATCATAACATAGGAGCTAAATACCCCTAAACATCATACCTCACAAGCAAATGGTCATCTGAAGCATCACAAATAATTTTTAGGAGTAAAGACACAAAAAAAAGGGCAGGCAGTACCCTATTTGGACTGATAACTTTGAGTTGTGGCTGCCTTACTCAAGGAGGCTTGTAGTGACCAATAGAGCTGAAAGTACACCCTAGGACGATTCAAATGGGCTTGGTTTTAGCTCCAAAGCTGACCAGATGAGAGAGGAATGGAAAAAACAATCCAGGGCTGGTGGTAACTTTACCTAGGCTTGGTTTCGGTTCTTGTAACCTGCAAGTGTCCCTTCCTTCAAAGAAAAACTCCCATTGGTGTCTCCATGGTCTCCTTGCATGCCTCCCTCAAGGTTTCTTCAATCTTCTTACATAAAAGACCCTTTCCTTGGATCCCCTTTGTAACCTAGGGTTCCGAAGAGAAGAGAAGAAGGAAGAAGACAAGTAGTTTGACTCTCAAACCAACCTTACAATAAGGAGCTCTGATACCAAGTTGAAATATGTGAATGGAGAGGAACAATGAGATGTGAGATGAGGAAGAAGATGGAGAAGTGGAAGAGGGAGAAGAGAGAGAATCGATGGATGTTGGAATAGTGTATTGTGAGAGATAACCTCACCTACACCAATATATCCTTTACTAATATATTTACAAGGTATTACACAAACCTCCCTAAGGAGGGGAAATTACACATACCTTCCTAAGGAGGAAAAGGAAAATAAAACATAATGAGATAAATTACAATACTGCCCTTAGACTGACATAACTGATATCTCGAACAGAGGGGTTTAGTCATAGCCCTCCATGCAGTAAGGGAATGCCTAGGGATGGAAGAACTAAACCAAACAGACCTAAACCATAGAACAATAGAAGCTCTAAGGCGCATCAGATTCCAAGCAGTAGAACTGGTGAATTTATTAGTAGAGTTATCTCATTGAACCAAATGCCCACTACCCCTAGGTCTGAAGTGAATATTGGGGAGCTTATTCCAAACCTTTATGAGAGAAAGAGAATTACAAGGGTCGGGAAGCCAATTCCCATTTCTCAAATGGAGGAAACCTTAGTAAACCTATCCAAACCAGCATCATACCTAATTCTATCATCATATTTTAAAGTAAGGACACCATTAGGATGCCAATTATCAAGCTAAAGAAATGTGTTAAAGCCATCATCAATAGAAGACCGAATTTTCTCAGATACAAAATGTCTATGTTTGAGAATTTTCCTCCAGGCCTAAGAAACATCAAAAGGATAAGGGGCAGTTCAAATGAAGTCAGACTTGAGGTATCTAAAATACACCTAGTCAACCCAAATGCTCTTCTTTTGAGAGGCAATATGCCAAATAAGCTTAACAACCCCTACAATATTACACTCTTTAACTCTACAAAGACCAAGATCCCTTCCCTTTTTGGAAGACAGATCTTACTCCAACTAATGGGATGCATAAAATTTGCACTCTCCTGACCTTTCCAAAGGAAGGAAGCCATAAGAGATTCGATCTTTGCAGAGATAGAAGCTGGAAGCCCAAAAACCCCAGACCCGTAAATATAGGAGTTTTGCATAGCAAAAGATAGAAATTTACGTTTACATAGTTGAAGTCTCTTGTGAAGCCTATCAAAAATAGGAGAACAGTGATGAGCAACAAGCTTCAAGGAAATTAAAGGCAATCTTAGATATGTGACTTTGGAAGGTGGCCCTCAGGAATGCCCAAAATTGCGCTAAGTTGCATCTTAAGATGCACTGAAACTCCTCCAAAGAAGGAGAGAGACTTGTGAGGATTTATAGAAAGTCCAGACATATGAGAGGAGGCTAAACCATTAGAAATAGCAGAAACAGATGAGAGAGAGAGGCTTTAGCAAAGATCATAAGGTCATCAACAAATAGAAGGTGGGTGATCTTCAAAGCCTTGCACTTAGGGATAGGTTTTGATGTAGATTCCCATCATGGGCTACAATACCATAGGAGGAAGAAGCAGCCATCGAACCAGCCTTTGGGCTGAGTTTGATCTACATGGGCCAGCATAGGAAGCCCTTTAATTTCCTATTTTTAGTATTTGGTTACACTTTTAGAAAGTCCCTAGTAGCTGCTATTTTGTTTCTTAAATTAGAAGATAGAGGTAGTTTCTATTTTTGCATTTGCATTAATTTCTATTTTGCATTAGTTTATATTTTGCAATGGTTTTTAATTTGAGTTAAGCTTCTATTTTTGTAATTTCAGACCTCTATATAAAGAGAGCCTGTTGTAGACACAAATCAGTTTTGAACTAATGAAGTTTGCTGCAGCTATTGCTTGCTCCCTCTCTTGAGAAAGGAAGACAAACAACTGGGATAGCTGTGGGTGAGGTATCCAGGCTGAGATAGCCGTTCCCACCGACATCTATCTTGCTTAATATCTTCTTTTCTTTTCTCTTCTAATTTCTGTTCTTACTTACTGTGAGGGGTGTGTGTGTGAATTAAATTAAACCAATTTGAAGACATAAACAAGGATCAAAGCCTGTGGAAGACCAGATCCAAATCTCAAGGTCGATTGCAGCTTGTTATGGTTCTGAATCAAATCTGGCAGGGCCTTTTCTCTCCTATTCTGTCCAGCAACTTTGAAGGCCCTTTGGAGGGTTCAAAGGTTACTTCAAGGGAGGTACTCGACCAGGGTTTCAGCCCCGGCTACCTAGCCAGATTTTAATCACAAGTTTTTCTCCCTGTTCTGGCCGAAACCCAGTTCTACCTGGGAATTGTTTTTCTGCTGCCGGGTTTGGTTGCTGGGTTATTTCCTGCTGCTGCAAGTAATTTTCTGGGTTATTTCTGGTTCCTTGGGACAGGTTTGGTCGTCCTATTTTCTGGTTCTTGTTTTCCTTTTTCTGATCCTATTTTCTGGTGTCTGTTAAGACCGACTTGAGGCTATTTAAATATTGGGGGTTTGTTTACCTAGTGTAAACCTACTTTTACATTAATTGGTATCAGTGCTATGGCTAAAGAGAGCTCCAACCAATACCCACCGGAGGATGTGATGAGATCCCTCCAATGGCTGAATACAAGGATGGATACTATGACCTAAAGTTTGAAGAATTGAAGGAGACTATTGCTGCCCAATCTAATGCTCAACCTATGGTGAATGATAATCCTAATGCACCAAGAAGGTTTCCATTCCCCGCTCGAAGGAACGTGCCAGCCCGTACATATGGTGGAGGTGAGGAGTTTGATGAACATGATGGACCCCAATTTCCCCATGATGACACACATAAGGTGAAATTGGACTTAAAGGAGTATAATGGAAAACATGACCCCCTCTACTTCCATGACTGGCTGAATGCATTCGATGACTATTTCCGATGGTACCGCATGTCTGAGGAAAGGAAGGTCCAATTTGCTATCACTAAGCCTACAGGTGGTGCTAAGGATTGGTGGAAAGCTCAAGAGAGTAGACTTATCCGGAGACAGAGAGAGCCTCGCAATTGGGAGGAACTTAAATTAATACTTAGTGAGAGATACCTTCCCCCCAACATACTGACGCCATCTCTATGACATGCGCGACACTCTTCGACAAGGTATCATGATTGTCGAGGAATACATTGATAAGTTTAATAATTTGCTCTCACGTACAGGTGCTTATCACGAAGATGAGGAACTGCTTATGTCTCGATTCAAGTTGGGACTACGACATGATATCCGTGATAAAATTGGTGTGGTAGAACTTTCATCTTTGAATGCATGTATTGAAAAGTCTTCAGAGGCGGCAGATTTGATCAAATCAGCCCCTAGAAGGTATAATCAGCCTACTGAATTAATAGGCTATTTGCGCCAAATAAACCTATTGGATTCCCTGCCCGAGCTCCACAAGTCACACGGGATATAGGGTAAGAGTCCTATGGTTGGGGGAGAGACAGCGACTTTGAAGTGCTTCCATTGTGGTGGTACTGGACACTATGCCAAATTCCGTCCTAAACGTGGAAGAGCCAATTCCATCAACACTGCAAATGAATCTAACTCGGACATGCAAGTCAATGAACCCCAAGATGATGATTGGGCTATGAATGTCGTTGTCGAAGGAATGGAAGATGATTATGAGGCTGAATATGCACAAGATGATGATAATCCATATGCTACTATTAATGTGGTCGCAAAAATTCTGGTGGCTGAAGCAAAGAGAGAAGAATGGAGGAGGCATAACATCTTCTATACGTTGATATCTTGTGGACCTCACAAGGCTTAAGTGATTGTGGACAGCAGGAGTTGTGTGAATGTGGTGTCTTAAGCTATTGTGATTGAGGGACAGCTCAAGACCGAACACCTCCATAACCCTACAAGGTGTGACTTCTAGAAAATAACACCATGGCTGTAAATCAGCGATGTTCTGTGCCATAGAAGATCTCATGATATGAAGAGAATGTGTGGTGCGAAGTCATCCCTATGGTGCTAACTGATGTGTTGCTTGGAAGACCGTGGCTATACGACAATAATGTCTTGGTTGGTGGTAATAAGAACCAGTATTTCTTCGATCATAACGGCAAGCCACTTACATTAAACCCACTCAACATACCTCAAATGAAAGCTAAGTTGAGGGCTGCCCAAGTACGAAGGCAACATGTTTTAAAGAATATTGAGAAGACCCCTTCCAAAGAAGCCACTGAACCAAAGAAGCAATCATACGAAGCAAACACAAACAAGTAAAACATGGTGGACAAGAAATTGTGCGTGCTGCCCCATAGAGAGTTCTTGACACTGATTTTAGCGCTTGTTACAAAGGAAGTTGAACCGGTGAAAGAGGTGACACATTCTCAACCCATCAGAGACTTGTTAGCTGATTTTTCAGATTTGGTGCCCAATGAGTTATCGGACGAGCTACCACCTATGAGGAACATACAACATGCTATTGATCTAGTGCCTGGATCAATACTACCAAATCTGCCCACTTATCGTCTCAGCCCCACCGACCGAGCATGCTGATCTTAAGAGACAAGTGGATGACCTTTTGCGAGGGATTTCTAGTAGAAAGTATGAGCCCATGTGCTATACCAGCCCTATTGACACCTAAGGACGGATTATGGCATATGTGTATTGATAGCTGTGCCATCAACAAAATCACGGTAAAGTATAGATTTTCCATTCCCCATTTGGATGATATGTTGGACATGCTAATGGGAGCCACTATCTTTTGGAAGATTGATCTACGAAGAGGGTATCATCAAATTAGGATCCGCCCTGGGGATGAATGGAAAACGGCATTCAATACAAAATAAGGCTGTACAAATGGAAGGTTATGCCCTTTGGCCTTACCAATGCACTTAGGACCTTTTTGCGAGTGATGACTCATGTGCTATGCCCCTTTATTGGCAAGTTCCTTGTGGTGTACTTTGATGACATCTTAATTTACAGCAAGACACAAGAGCACAAGATGAACATCTTGAACATTTAAGGCATGTGATGAGGGTGCTACGGGAAGAGAAGCTCTACATCAATTTGAAGAAGTGTACCTTTAAGTTGCCCAAGGTTATTCCTTGGTTTTATTGTGTCCTCTCAAGGGGTAGAAGCCGATCCCAAGAAGGTTAAGAGTGTGGTAGATTGACCTATTCCTAAGACTTTGATGGAGGTTCAAAGTTTCCATGGCTTTGGCTCATTCCATAGACAATTCATACAGAATTTCAACGCTATTATAGCACCTATCGCGGAGTGCACGAAAGGAGGGAAAGCGCCATTCCAATGGACCCCGGCTGCCATTAAAGCATTCAACTTGATCAAACAGAAGATGACGGAAGCCCTGATACTTAGGCTACCTAAGTTTGATCTCATGTTTGAAGTGGCAACCGATGCATCCCATGTTGGGATAGGAGGAGTGCTTATGCAAGTTAGCCATCCGATTGCCTTCTACAGTGAAAAGTTGAATGAAGCAAAAAGAAGGTATTCTACATATGATTTGGAACTCTATGTCATTATTCAAATTCTCAAGCATTGGAGACACTATTTGATCGGCAAGGAGTTCATTCTCTATTCGGACGAGGCAGTCAAGTACTTGCATTCCCAAAAGTCCATTAGCAATCGGAATTGCTAAATGGATCTCTTATTTGCAAGAGTATGTATTTGCTCTCAAGTACAAGGCTGCAAAAGAGAATCAAGTGGCTGATGCGCTTAGTCGGAAGGTGCTAATGATGAATACCTTTACCGTACAAAGCACATGGGTGGAACACATCAAAGACAAGTATGCTAATGATGCTGATTTTGCGGAAGTGTTCGAAAAATTACAAGGAGGTCGAGATGACACGTATTCCATTCATGATGGATACCTATTTAAGGGCACACGTCTTTGTATTCCAAATACCTCTTTAAGGTACCACTTGGTTCGAGAGCTACATGGAGGAGGAATGGGTGGACATTATAGTTTTTAAGGCTGTAAGGCGACGGAGGCGTTTGAGGGTCTTTTGGAGTGCCCTAGCGAAAAGGCAGGCATAAAGCGTCGCCTTGTTGACTAAAGCGTTCCTGTGTAATTTTTTTTTATAAAACCAATCTATTTGGCTCAAATCCTAGTTGAATCCTATTACTCATATACTAAATAAATATTAAAGGTTCATATTCATACCAATATAAGATATTCATCAAGAAAACAAATCAATAAAGTGAATAAACTAAGTTCATCAATCATCAATCATCATAACATATTAACTTATAATATAAAAACATAATTATAAATATAAAGAAATGAAGACATAAAATATAAAAGTATTTATTTTACTTACCTCTATAATGCCAGAATGAGTGCTTAAGCCCTAAGGTCATCCACTATATTTTTACTCCTGTCAAAGAAGTAATTAAGAACTTAGAATTAAAACACAATGAAAGTAAAAATCGAGATACCAAATTAAATGGATGAGAAGTGACTAACCTAGGGATTCTTAATCATTCTAAAAAACTTCAATGAAGAAAAAACATAAAATAAACTAAAATGCTAAAAATTTAGTAAACAATGAAAGTCAAATACTTAAAAGTTCAAGGACTCAAAAAACTTTAAAGTTCAAAGACTCAAAATACTTCAAAGTTCAAAGACTCAAAGAGTTTCAATCCAAATCAGTAATAAAATTAAAATCTTCTTCTTCTTCTGCATTTTGTTGCTGGATTGCATAATTTGGAGCTATGCTATAGTCGTCCTCAATGTTTTCATCACCACGAACATCCTCTTCACTCATCTCATCCACTTCTTCATCTGAAGAATCCTCAAGCTCAACCTCTTACCACGCTGGGTATAGCAAAGATTGGTTCCACTGGCAGATGCTGGAGTCCTCCTTGGTCTATTATGGCCTTGATATGATGAAGATGCCCCAAGTGCTCTATCAACATCTCTCCAAGTGAGATCATTCTCAGGATGAACTAATTCATCCTCTGATTCTCCAATCATCCACTCACTACTCCAATTAAGCTCATCAAGCAAGAATGGATTGTAGTTTCTGTACTGTTCTTTTCTTTCTTGGAACCTTGTTTGAAGTCGGCGATTATACTGAATGCAGACAAGATGCTCTAACCTATTCCTCTTCTTGGTGTGAATATGAAAAACATTAATAATATGAGGTTATCTACTTATCTTTGATAAAACCATGTTAAGTGGAGTACAGGTACTCAGAACTCAATACTCACAAATTCAAATGTGCTCCAATTGCGCTCACAACCAGAAGATGAGCAACAAAGACCAAGTATCGCAATGCAAGCTTTGAAAGGTCAGGAGCAGTACTTCCATGTCGAGACCACCAAGAGACTATAAATATATAATATAAAAAAAATAGGTTAAGTAAAAAATCAATATACAAAGTTCTAAACTAATTAGAACTTTAAAAGAAAATATACTTACTAGGATTCAACTTGTCCCTTTGTCTAATCGCCATGTCCTTTGAAAAACTTCCTTGAGTAGTGGTATACTTGTCAATCTGGAGAATGATCTTATTTTGTAATGTCTCATTAGGCACCAACCTTGTAAGAACATCATTGAAGGCATCACTTGTTTTTTGAGCTAAGTCCAACTCATTTTCTAGATTATCTATTATTGGCTTAAAGAACTTGTTTGGATTGAGGAAAAAGGCAGCTAAATATATTGGTCCATCCATCATAGTCTCACAACGGTGATCAACAATCCCTATGATTTTCTTTCATTTCCTTTCGTTGTTTCTAAAATTTTTTTTGATGTTCTTCTTTGCCACTTGTAATGCCATATATATTTCAGGCATAGCAGGCAATTCATCACCATCTACAATCCTCAAGAGTTGAAGAAGAGGCTGTGATGCTCTTATACAATCCATCACACCATTCTAGAATGTTGTAGCAAACAGTCTTAGAAGCTTTCTTCCCTGCCTCTGTAGATGCAAGCTTAGAACGGGACCATTCATTATCAAAAAATAATTTTTTCAAAGATTCTTTGTGCTTGTATAAGCTCTGGAGTGTTAAAAAGGAAGAGGCAAATCTAGTCACTCCAGCCCCCACTAAGTCTCCCCCTGTTTTTTGCCTCATAGCTTCAAGAAGGCGAGTGTGCCTGTAGATGAATGCAGTTAATTTCTTGCCCTTCGATATAACAGACATATAAGAGCGCAATTTTCCTATTTCCTCTATCATAAGGTCTATGCAATGAGCTACACATGGACTCCAAAACACCTCTTCCTTTTCTCCATTAACAGTCAACCCGCTGTTACATAGTTGGCAGCATTATCAGAGACTACTTGAACCACATAATCTTCATTAATCTCTTCAACCTTACTATCAGGTAGCTTAAATAACATTTCAGCTGTTTGTGATTGGTTAAATGCATCCATAGACTCTAAAAAAAAAGTCCCCTCTGGATAGTTGATAGGAAAATTAATTAGGTGCCTTCCTCTCTTGTCTGTCCATCCATCAGACATGAGTGTGCACCTATGTTTCCTCCAATATCCTTGATACTTCACCTTTAACTCATCAATTTTATCAGTTTTGGACTTCAATAGAGGCCCCCTATACTCAAGAATTGAAGGGGGCTTGAAACCTAGTCCATATTGACCAATAGCCTCTACCAATTCCTCAAAACTCCTTAACTTCAAAGCATTAAATGGAACACCGCTCTCATAAGCCCACCTTGCAAAGTAAGAACGAAGTTTATCTCTTTCTTCTTCTCCTCTTACACAGTTCTCCCTTGTTGTCTGATATGGACCTTTATCCCACCTATCTGCAGCCACTTCTTCAGGAGTCCTCCTCACATGCTTATCCATGGGACCCCTTACTTGTTATTTGGATTGTGCTTGAATGATAGCTTTATTTCTTCTTGAAGTTGTCCCAGAGCTAGGGATAGGACATGAGACCCCCAAATTGGATACTATATTCTGTTGTGGTCCCGTTACTTCTGTAGGTTCATCACTAACATCCAAATCATCCAAACAATCAAGATTCCTCTTCCTCTGGTTCTTAAAGATTGCAACTCTCATCTCTTTAGCAATTGCTTCCATTGTTTTCGCACACTTGGCTAAATCTCCGTAGCCATCAATAAGATGTTACTTCAATCGTTTTATTCCTTCCTTGACATCCTTCCCATATAGGGTACACTTAATCTAATTTCTATCTGATACGTTAGGCCAATACCCATATTTCCATCCAGGATCATTTGATTTAGCTCTTCTTTTTGGATCCTTGCTTGGATCAATTGTTGACTGTGCAGTACTTGTATTTTCACCCCCACTACTACCACCAACTGTTTCCATAGATGAGTTAGATGAAAATTTGTCTACAAATACAATTTTACACATTTACACATTAGACAAAATAGAATAATGTTGAAGATAGACAATAAATGATTGATTTTCTTTGGGATTTTGAAAACACTGACTAAACTAGAGCTGAGAACTAGCAAACAGAATTAAAAATTGAAATCAAAATAGGGCATATTAAGAACAAAATACAATTCAGCAACTGTCCAACTGATGACCTACTTAATGGTAATCTAACAGAATAAACTAGGCAATAATAACTAATAAACTAATATATAGCTGCATATAAGAGGCTATAAGCATATTGAAATATTAAATTAATTAATTAAAAATAGAACCATAGGAATAACAGAAGAAAATGAAGAAAGAAGAAAAGAAAAAAAAGAGGTATGGTATGCAGATTGCAGAAATTGCAGAATAGAGGAAGAATGAAGAACATAATAAGAAAGAGAAATAAGGGAGAAGAAAGACGATCTGAAGAAGGGGAAAAAAAAAAGAGATAGCAGAGCTCATCCGCTCAGTGAAGAACCAAAAGAAAATGAAGAAGAAAGAAGAAGAAAAAAAAAGTATCGTATCTGAAGTTGCAGAACAGAAGAAGAAGAAAGAAGTGAGAAGAAAGACGCGAGAAGAAGAAGAAAGAAGGGAGAAGGAGAAGACAGAAGCGAGAAGTGAGAAGAAAAAACACGAAGACAGAAGCGAGAAGTGAGAAGAAAAAACACTCACTGTAGTTGTAGAACGGATGAAGAAGAAGAAGAAAAAAAAAAAAAAAAAAAAAAAAAAAACGCTCACCATAGTTGCAGAACAGAAGAAGAAGAAGATAAAAAAAAAGAAAACACTCATCGTAGTAGCAGAACAGAAGAAGAAGAAGAAGGAAAAAAAAAAAAAACATCACCGTAGTTGCAGAACAGAAGAAGAGGAAGAAAAAAACGAGACCGGGAAAAAAAACTCATCGTAGTTGCAGAACAGAAGAAGAAGAAGAAAAAGGAAAAAAAAAAAACTCACCATAGTTGTAGAATAGAAGAAGAAAAAAACGAGAAGAAAGAAGCGAGAAGAAGAAGAAAGAAGCGAGAAGAAGAAAAACTCACCGTAGCTCTGGAATAGAAGAAGAAGAAGAAAGAAGCGAGATCCGAGAAGAAGAAAAAAAAAAAAAACTGAGAAGAAGAAGAAAAAAAGAGAAGAAGAAGAAAAAAACTGAGAAGAAGAAGAAGAAAGAAGTGAAAAAAAAAACCACTCACCGTAGCTCTGCATGAACAAGAAATAATATTAAAAAAAAAAATGCCTGTAGTGGGGGTACGACTGTTCGCCGGAGTAAGCTCACCTCTACCGGAGTAAAATGGTCGCCTGGATCAGTGGTTCTTCCTTGTTCCTTCTCAAAGCCCTTTCTCAAAACCGTTGACAAAATCCAAACCCTATTTGTGATTCGTGTTTTTGTTTTGTTTGTGAATCGTGTTTTGGTTATTTTTGGTGGAGTAAAGCTAATCCCATACATCTCAAGTGTTAACAAAACCATACTCCTACCAATAAAAATCTATATTTGGAATCTACCTAAAGTATTTTTTTAAAACCTGTAAATTCTAAAATGGGTATAAGGCGGTGGCCTTGTGTATAAGTCGCTATAAGGCAATGCCTTATAACGCCTTAGCTTATAAGGCGGTCGCCTTTCGTGTTGCACTTAAAGCGTAGCACTGCCTTAAGGCCTTTGGAGCGCATCAGCGTCTAGGCGTACCTTAATAGCGCCTTACCAGCGCCTTAAAAACTATGGTGGACACTTTGGCAAGGACAAGACATATTCTATGATGGTGGATTTGTACTATTGGCCTCATTTGCAAAGGGATGTTCATCATGTCATCCAATGATGCATACTTGTCAACTTGCTAAAGGAGAAAAGAAGAATGCGGGTTTGTACACACCGCTGCCCATTCCACATGCACCTTGGATAGGAGAGGAGTAGCAACAACTACTTTCATTAATCAAATTCATGTGTAATACTTGACCCCTATACAAACTCATATAGAAAACTCAAAAATAGACTGACACTAAAAAGAGAAGGCTTAACCCAATCCTTAACTAATTGGGAAACCTAAATTGACTAAGAAACTCAAACAAAGAAAATAGACTCAAAACAGAACTAGACTCATAGATTCCTAATCTAGTCCAACTAAAATACTTAATAACAAGTAAAATAAATAAGACTCTTACTTGACTAATCCGTTTCCAAGTTGCTGATTTCCTTGCTAAATCTGTTGCGAAGCTTTTCGTTTCCACTCCGATTCTTCTCTGGCCTGCCTTGGTCAGAATGGACCTGGAAATGGATGCTTTGCGTTGTCCGAGATTTCGGTTTTTATAATTTGCTGTGTTCTTTATTTTCAGTTTAGTGTCCTTTGGTTAGCTTTCCTGCTGATGGCAATGCCGAAGGTGGACAAGCTCTCTTAGGTTGCTAAGCTTGTGAGAGTGTTCTTCCTGTACATTCCTTTTTTCTTATATCCTTAATTCAATTATCTTTTAGCAAAAAAAAAAAAAAAAGGACTAATCCCATATGCCTAGCCTATATCCATATTATTGGCCCATAAAAGTGACCGATTACCAAGAAAGTCCTTGGAACTAAGGGTCCAACACATATATAACCCATTCCAAAACTTATTTCTAATGAAATAATCCCAATTAGATAATTAATTGGCATCACCCTTCCTTTTAAGTCAACCATTGTGCTAACACTTTGGTTATGTATTATGTCCACGATCAAATATAAATAAAGAATTAAAGCATTCTTTAATTTTCTAAGTACCTTATTCACCTATATGCCATCCAATACTTAACTGACTCTAGAATTAAGTTCTACATAAGGTTATTAAGAAAGAATTACGAAATTACCACTACTATATAAAATTACGAAAATACCCTTGGCTGAAAAACATACTCTTAGGCATGGTTTTAAGTATCTCCGATACCGATACGATACCCTCCGATACGTATCTTAAATTTAATCAACCGATACGATACACATCGATACGATACATGAAATTTTTAAAATCCTTTCGTATCGACATTTATCCTACAATACATACCGATATGCATCAATACACCACCAATACACATCGATACGCTACGATATACCTCGATACGACTATGAAAATTATAAAATTGAGGTAAAATATACGTTTCGGTATGTATTGGTACGTATCGGTGAGTATCCGTATGTATCGATCGGTACGTATCGGTATATATTGGCACGTATCGGTGAGTATCGATATATATCGATACGGATCGGGGAGTATCGATACGTATCGATACGTATCGGTGAGTATCGGTCATATAATGGCCAAGATGGGTAATTTTTCAGAAAACACACGATTTTTTGAAGGGTTTTTGTTCCAAAGTTGCTGTTAGCCATATTTCTCTCTAACTAAAGTGGAAATCAAGGTTGGGAACAAGGATTTTACATTTATGGGACAACTACAAACCTTGAATTCTTAGTACGATACCCTCAATTTAGTGTTTATGCATAATACATGTTATCAATAGTTTTTTTTAACAAATTCTTTATGCAAAAGTGTTTAAAAAAATGTTTTCTATCCATTTATGTGTGTATCTTTAGCGTATCTTAGTGTATCTCCGATACGATACGATACTCTCCGATACGTATCTTAATTTTGGCCGAGCGATACGGCGACCGATACCGATACTTTAATCCTTGCTCTTAGGTTTCTAATTTTTGGGGCATTACAACAACCTCTTGTAGCTGAGCCTCTTACCCCTTTTTTTCATGGAGATATTCGATTTAGTGAGCAGCAGCATTCCCACATTTTATATGGCAGTATTTAACCACCCTTCCTTTCATCTAAATCTCACAACCCACCTAGTAAAAAAGTAGATCACAGTACATATCTCTTTGATCAATAATGACCAAAGTTTGAAGTCTTGGTTTCACCACTGGTTTCTCCCAGGCCAAAAACCGAGACGAGATCTGGTAATTTTTGCTAGGACAACTTAGGATGAGTTATAGTGGCCATAAGGCCAAGTTAGCCCCTGAAACTTGCCATCTAGCTTATTTTAGGCTTTCTAAACAATCTGGAAACATTAGATTTTAAAAAATTATACTCAAAATGGTACTTTGACTTCGGACCCTAGGTTGTTAGTCTATGGTCTAGGTGAGCTCTGCCTTAGGCTATTCCATACAATATCTAAGTTGGTAGTTTTAGGTTTTTTTTTTTTTTTTCCAGCTACAAGTGTTCTTAAGAAGAAATGGAGCTCCAAAGGTTGACGTTAAAGGGTCAATCTTCAATCTCCAAGGATTAATATTGATGCTGAAGCAGTTCAGGTGAGATATGGGAAACATAAGCACCAAAGACCTTGGTTGGGAGCGTTTTCCTCATTTCTGAGGCGAGACAGGTGAGATCCTGGCGAATGGCGAGATCACGGGTCGAAATAGGGTATAAAACCCTTACATAATAGGCCTTGAGTTGAACTGAAATCGAAACATGAACGAGATCTTGGTCGAGTCAAGATCTCGTTATTTTCTCTTTTACATATTACCTCTCATCTCGACTCGGTAAATAAAAAAAAGAGATAATAGCTGGCGAGATCTCGGCGAGACCTTGAACTATGATACGGCTAGCTGGATAGGTTGAGGATGCAAAGGAAATTTATTTGGCAGCGGTACTATGGAGGATATCTATAATTCTATACTGGTGGTCTGTGGAGCATATGTGATGTAAGGAATAACAGAGTATTTAAGGGCTTGGATAGATCACTTGGAGAATTGTGGCCATCGGTGTTTTTTTCTCAAAATAGAGTACTCCTGCTGAATTTCCTAGCATTTATTATTATATATTGCTATGAGAGACATAGGATATGTTTCCCTAACCATTGCTAGTATGTGGGATTCGGAAATGAAAAATACTCTACGATCATGAATAATGAAATGGATCTTGCTTTCTATTGATATGTTTTTTTGGTGCTTATTGTTATTGTTATGTTTCCATTTGCCGATTCCATTGAAGCAGAAAGAGAATGTTCACCAATTTAAGTTTTCTAGCATAGAATATTCTCATGTTTCTTTTAAGGTTTTGTCCAAAATCATGCAGTAAAACTTAGGTTTCCATTACTTTATAGGCCGTTCTGAAGCAATTGGGGCATCCAGCTAATGAAGCTATTATACCTGATGAAGCGGAAGTCCAGTGCCACCAACAACTTCAAAATCTATATAATTCTACCAGAGCAGCTAAGGTATGCAGTCGTCAACATTTTTTATTGATGTATCCTGGGTTCCTTGAGTTTGACAAGTTTCTGGTAAATTAGTTCCAATTGCAATCACCTGATTCATGGGAAAACCATAAGCACATTCTCACTTTTTGTTTTTTAAGTGTTATTCAGCACTTCCAGAAGGATATTGTTAGAGGTGTTGAAGGTTTTATTACAACTAGTTCAAAGCAAATGGAAATAGGTGAGCATCATTCTGGTTTGCAACTACATGGTTGTCTTCTTCATTAGCAAGCTGACATGTACATCTGTATATTGCATTCCTAGTGAGAAAATTGGCCGAAGATTGTTGCAGATATGTTAATGAGAATCAGGGCTCTGATTCTTCTCTTGCAAGGGCCTCCCATAAGTTTGGTATTTCACACAGTTCAATGGAGAAAGAGAGAGAGAATTTGCTTAGAGTTGTTGGTGATCAGGTAATATTTTTTACTGCTCAATTTATCTAAGAAGCATTATTGAGATGCTAGTCTGTGCTTCTGTTATTCAGGGAATGAATTCTGTGGATTTTTTTTTGCTTGCTAGAACAAGTTAATGCTTATACACGTGAACAATAATCTTCATAATAAAACGAGGGAAAGGACTCATAACGATATTGAATGATTTATGGTGAGACAGCCAATGAGAACATTTCGTTATGTTTCCTCACTTTGGCAGTTGGTGCATTATCTTCTGTCTGGCAGTTGGTGCATTATCTTCTGTCTACTCTCTCTCTCTCTCTCTCTCTCTCTTCACACACACTCCCCTTCAAGTGGCTGTCAATGGACAATCCATATCTGGTTCAGTTATTTAGCATACATATATGCCTATATTAGATCCGGTATGATTACTATGACACACATCCCTTACAAAATCTATATTCTAAAATTATGACCAGGATAAGAGTTGAGAATCAAAGATTTAGGGAATGATTCGACTTGTCATAATGACAGAGGTGAGCTTTATTTATAATGAGATTACATCATAACAGATAAAGTAAGGTGTCACTGACTAAGCATCCTTATCTAAGACAACTAAGAAAATTACCATGGTAACTATGAAGTAGCCATAGTTATCTCAACACCTCCCAAAGTTGGTGCAAAAATATCATACATGCCCAAATTGGAGATGAGAGGATGAAACAACTTACAAAATAGATCCTTGGTAAACACATAAGGTAGCTGATCGACAGGACTAACAAAAGATATACAAATCGTCCCTTGCTTGAGCTTTTCTTTGATGAAGTTCCTATCGATCTCAATGTGCTTGGTTTTGTCATGCTGGACAGGATTGTGAAAAGTGTTGATAGCCGTCTTGTTGTCACAGTAAAGCCACATAGGATCTTCGAAGGTGAATCCAAGATCGCATATGAGGCTCTTAAGCCATATGAGCTCACAAATCCCTTTTGCCATTGCACGATACTTAGCCTCAACACTAGAACGAGATACAGCTGATTGCTACTTGCTTTGCCATGTAACAAGGTTACCCCCAAGGAAGGAACAATACCCAGATGTGGATTTGCAGTCATCAACAGATCTAGTCTAGTCAGCATCAATGAAGGCTTCTATCTTCAAATTCCCATAATTAGAAAAAAGAATACCCTTGTTACACCCGGGCCCGAAGCTAACTATCCATTTCATGTTAACAGATGATGAGCTAGATCTAACTAGCACCAATGGCTTCTGGCTAGTAGCAATCTATTGCCGGGTGGAAAAGAATGATCCCTCGTGTCACTGTTGGCCGTGCCTGCAACATTAGAAGGGATTCAAACCTCCTATGAAACTCGGGTAACATTTCTAACCTTAGAAATCTCCTCCTTATTTCAATATGTTGGACAAACCCATAATAAGGCTATAGAATCTCACATAAGTCCCCGAGCAAGAGGCTAAGATCGAGAGAGCAGCCTAGCCAAAAATGGCGTTTTTAGGAAACTGGATGGTCTAACCGGTTGACCGGTTGCACCCCCTGAGACATCAAATACTGCCCAAATGAAGTTAATTGGTGGTGGGGCCCATGGCTACCTACCCGTATGGCCCGGAACCTCTCCAATGGGTGTCCACACCTCCATAGTGATAGATTAATAGACATGTGCCCCGTGGGGATGGACCCACACCATTCCACAAGCAATTAACCCTGTTTGGCCAAGACTCATTAATTAGCCAAATATGCTTTAGTCATTTATATGCCTATTTAAAAGCCCAACTATCCTTTCATTGCTCATTTACTCATTCTGCAAGTAAAGGAGGAGAGAAAAGGAGGACAAGAAGAAGAAGAGGAAAGAGAAGGAGAAGGAAGAGGAAGTAGAGGAAGGAGCTTCCCCAAGCATTTCTTGTGAAGGCCGCTCTTCCCTGTTGCCAAGGAGGTTCCTCCCTCCCTTGTACAAGTATTTTCTTTCTTTTCCCTCTATAGAATCATAACCTAAACTAAGGAAAGGACCCTTTATACCTTGTACACTAAATGAGAACCTTTGGGAAGATGGAGCTCATACCTGCATGACCCAACTAGTCTATTGAACCCATTTGACGAGGACTAACACCCCGTTAAATGGGTTTAGTCGACTGGTTGGGTTAACTGAGGACTAATGTCCTCGTATAGGACTTAATAGTAATCATATGTTCATTGAATCAAGAGTGTGTGGGTCACTCCTAGTCGACCTCTCCTTCCCGACGATGACCTGATCCTATACCCCCTCCTTCCCCTCCGGCGGCTTCGATCGACGGCGCCTCTAACCTGTATGATCTATCCCCCTCTACCGCCACTTCCCCCCTCCATGGTTTAACGTATCTTCGATACCGATACGATACCCTACGATATGTATCTTAAATTTAGTCGACCGATACGATACACACTGATACGATACATGGAATTTTTAAAATCCTTTTGTATCGATATATATTCTAAGATACATATCGATATGCACCAATACACTATCGATACCAACTGATACTCTATGGAAAATATAAAATTGAGGTGAAATATACGTTTCGGTATGTATCGGTAAGTGTCGGTGAGTATTTGTATGTATCGATCGGTACGTATCGATGAGTATCAGTACGTATCGATGAGTATTGGTATGTATCGATCAGTATGTATCGGTACGTATCGGTGAGTGTCGGTATGTACTGATACAGTGCACTACGGTCATATAATGGCCAAGATGGGTATTTTTCAGAAAACACAGCTTTTTGAGGGGTTTTTGTTCCAAAGTTGCTGCCAGCCATATTTCTCTCTAACTAAAGTGGAAATCAAGGTTGAGAAAAAGGATTTTACTTTTATAAGACAACTACAAACCTTGAATTCTTAGTGTAATACCCTCAATTTAGTATTTATGCATAATACATGTTATCAATAGCTTTTTTTAACAATTTTTTAATGCAAAAGTGTTTAAAAATGTGTTTCATATCCATTTATGTGCATATCTTTAGCATATCTTAGACGTATCTCCGACACGATACGATACCCTCCGATACGTATCATAATTTTGATCGACCGATATGGTGACCGATACCGATACTTTAATCCTTGCCCCCCTCTTGATAGCCGTCTCTGGTCCTCTGTTGTAGCCTCTTCTCCAATCCCCTCCTCTCAGCTCCCCACCTCTGGCCACTCTCTCCACTACCACCCCTCCCTCCTCCCTGAACTCCATCCTTGTCGGACATTGCCCCTCTGGGCTCCTTGATGCTGAAATCTACAAATGGAAGCTTTGTGTCGTCGGGTCTTTCTTGGGTAGTCGACCACCGTTTGCGATTGTCAAATCCTCTTCTCAAGCAGTGGAGACCCCTGTGCCCTCTCTCTGTCTACATGCTAGACACTGGAATTTTTGTTTTCAACTTCTCCTCTGAAGACAAATACGTTGCTATTGATGGAGGCCCTTTGTTTATGGGTAAGAAGCCCATCTTCTTGAGACAATGGGATGCTCGTACCTCCCTGTAACGCTTTTAACCGACGACCATCCCTCTCTAGATCTCCCTTCCCAACCTTCCCCTTCATTTCTGGTGTGTTAAGGGTTTAAGCATCATTGGCAAGCCACTATACTCAGACAAGAGAACAAAAACTATAAATCGCCTCTCCTTTGCTCGCATATGCATTGAGGTCTCGGCTAAAAGGATCCTTCCCTCACCGTTATTGTCCTGGAAAGCGATGATCTTTCCTTTGAACAAGAAATAAAATACGACTGGATTCCCCCTATGTGCTCCACTTGCAAATATTTTGGGCACCCCACAGTGCTTTGTGAAAAAAATATCTAAAAAATTCATCTCAAAGGAATACCACGTCGAAAAATATTGAAGTTCCCCTCTCGTCGAACGACCAAGCTGCTACTATATGTTCGTCCTTGATACCCTAAGAACCTGACAATCAATTCAGGGTTCACCCTTCTTGGAGAAAGCTTTCTAAAAGGAATCGAAGTCGAATGCTGTCACCTGCAGTCGCCATCTCCGGCGTCTCTGCCCTGGAGTCTTCTTCCACGGGTCCACTGGTTGATCTGCTGGGCAATAACTAGTTCTCCACTCTCGCTTGTCATGATGAAACTCGTTTTCCTGCAACCTTGACATCGCCCCCTTCCTCCCCTTTTTGTCTCTCTGTTCCTGCAACCCTGACATCCTCCCTCTTCCCACCCCATCTGGCTCCTCCGGCCCCCTCCAAACCCCTTGCTGCTGGTCGTATGCCAAAGGCCATGTCTACCCTCCATCGACCAAAAGGCCTCTCTAAACCCAAGCTTACCACCCACCCCTTGCCTTCCCCTCTCAAAGAGTACTCACGCCGGTCTAAGTCCAAACCTGCCCTGTCCTCCTGCTCTACTGAGCCTTGAATGCCTACCCTCCCCCCTTCCAAATGATCCTTTGGACTATTTGGAATGTCAGAGGTCTCAATTCCTCTGCCAAACAAGCCTCTATCCACTCCCGTATCAAATCTTCCAAAGCTGTTATTTGCTCTCCTTGAAACCTATGTCTTTGAAGCAAATTCCCCATGCATTGCCGCTTATATTGCCCCCTCTCCTAATGCCTTCATTTCCAACTATGCCCATTCCTCCAATGGGCGCATTTGGATCCTTTGGAACCCTCTCGTCATCCACATCTCCCAATTTGCCTCGTCTTCCCAAGTCATCCAATTCTCCTTCTCCCAACCCTTGGGCTCTCCCCTCTCCTTTTTGGCTGTCTATGCTCTTAATCGGGCCCCCACACTCCCTTTGTGGTCCGACCTCCTCTCGTTCTCCACCACCACTCCTCTCTCCCCTGGGGCATTGGTGGAGATTTCAATGTGGTTAGGGCTTCCCATTATAAACTTGGTGGTACTCCTATCAACTCCCCATCTGTGGAGTTCTTCAATAATTGCGTTAAGGATATTATGATGGACGATCTTAGATGGACCGGGTCGAAATTCACTTGGCATAATCACCGTAGTGGTCATGACTGGGTGGCCTGTATGCTCGATCGTCTTCTTGTCAATGAAGCTTGGCTCTCCACTTTCCCTACCTCTCATGCCAGTTTCGACCTCCCTGGCATCTCTGATCACTCCCCCATCTCCCTCTTTGTGTAGCCTTATATCTCCTTTGGCCCCAAACCCTTCAAGTATTTTGACATGTGGTCCCTTCATGAGGGATTCCTTCCCTTGGTTAGGGATACCTGGGCCATCCCCACCTCCATCTCCTCCCCTCTCATTGCCTTCGCAAAAAAGCTAAAAAATGTTAAAGTGGCCCTCAATGCTTGGAATTTGGCCACTTTTGGTAACATTTCGGATCAAGTCCTTTACTGCCAAGATAAGCTCAATCTTATATAGTCTAGGCTCCAGCTTGATCCCTTTAACCCCTCGGCTGAAGAAGAAAAGCAGGCAGCCTTGAACCTCTCCTCGCACCTAGCCCAAGAAGAATCCTTCCTCCGTCAGAAATCCAGGATCTAATGGCTTGAGCTTGGAGGCCCCAATATGGCTTTCTTTCATCACTCCCTCAAAGCCCTTACTGATGCCAACTCCATTCTTAAGCTCATCTCCCGCTTAGGTCTGGATTTTACCTCCCCCAATGACATCAAAGGTGAAGCTGTCTCCTATTTTGACGATCTCTTCCATCCCCCCATCTCTTCCTCCCCCCTCCCCCCAACACCCTTAACAAATACATCCTTGATCATCTTTTGCCATCCCTTCAAGCCATTCCCTCGGATGAGGAGATCCTCTCTGCTGTTCTCCAACAGAAGTCCAACAAGGCTCTGGGCCCTGATGGCTTCAGTATAGGATTCTTCTCCACTTGTTGGCATATCATTCGTGATGATCTCATCTTTGCCATCCGCAGCTTTTTCCTCAACCCCTCCCAATTTTTTGGCATCAACCACTCCTTCCTATGCCTCGTCCCTAAAAAGTATGGAGCTCAAAGCATGAACGATTTCAGACCCATCTCCCTCTGTAATCTTCTTTATAAATTCATTGACAAGATCCTTGCTAATAGGATCTAAAAGGTAATCGACTCCCTTGTCAGTTCAAATCAATCTGCTTTCATTGCTGGAAGAAACATATCGGACAATATCATCCTTTGCTATGAGATCGTCAGAGGTGTCAATCGCAAATCTCACTCCTCTGTGGCCCTTATGAAGATAGACATTCACAAGACGTTTGACTCGATCCATTGGGATTTCATCTCTTCTGTCCTCTTTCAAATGTCTTTCCCCCCCTCCTTTGTTCACTAGATCCTCTCCTGCATTGCCACCCCCCGGTTCTCTATCCTCCTCGATGGGAGTCCAGCGGGGTACTTCAACTCTGCGGTCAGCATCAGGCAGGGATGCCCTTTCTCCCCTTCCTCTTTTGCCTAGCCGTTGAAGTCCTCTCTCGCTCTATCCAATCCTCCACTGATCACCAACTCATTTCCCCCATCCCTAAATGCGAAGCCTTTATGCTCACTCACCTAGCTTTTGCTGATGATCTCATGATCTTCTCCAAAGCCGATCCTGCCTCCATTTCTAATATCATGACCTCACTCCAGCTTTTTGAGTCCCTGTCTGGCTTAAAAATTAACCTCTTCAAATCCAACCTCTTCCTTTCGGGAGTTTCAGACACCCGCCGAGCCGACCTTCCTATCTCTGTGTTTTCCCATGGGACCCTCCTTGTCAAATACCTTGGCCTCCTTCTTATCTCCTCTCGCTTATCCCCCCACTGCTGCTCCCCCATTCTTGATTCTATCAGGAAAAGGCTTCAACTTTGGAAAGGCAAGCTCCTCTCTTATGGAGGTCGCCTTGTCCTCATCAAGTTTGTCCTTCAGTCCCTCTATCTTTATTGGTCGGGCATCTTTCTCTTTCATACTTCCACCTCTAAAGCCATTTATTCTTTTCTTTGTGCCTTCCTTTGGAAAGGGAATGAGACCTCTCGATTCATCCACCACATGAGTTGGTCGAAAGTCTGCTGGCCCAAGTCTAAAGGAGATTTGGGTCTCGGCAAAATCAAGGACATTAACTCGGTTGCTATCCTTAAGCTCATTTGGAAAATCATCTCCAAGTAGCAGAGTATCTGGGTCTCTTGGGTTTACTCTGTCCCCATCAAAAGAGATTCCCTTTGGATTGCCTCCCTCCCTGCTGATGCTTCCTAGATCTGGAGATGCATTCTCAATTCTAGACCCCAAGCTCTCCCTGCAATCTTTTGCTCCATTGGCAATGGCTTTTCCACCTTGCTCTAGCTTGACCCTTGGCACCCCACAGGCATCCTTCTCCCTTAGTCTCCCCTAGAATCATTTCCTCCGTTGGTTCGACTCGATCTGCCACCGTTGCCTCCATCCTCTCTCCTAGAGGCTGGTCCCCTCCTCTCCCTTCCCCCTTGCCGGACCTTTGGTTACCCTTCCCCCCATTCACCCTGGACACCGTGGATTACAGGATACCATCAATTGGGTTCCCTCCTCCTCGGGCCGCTTCTCCTTTGCTTCTGCTTGGAACTTTACCTGCTCCAAAGACCCTCTTATTCCCTGGCGAAATCTCATCTGGTTCAAAGGGCACATCCCTTGCCATAGCTTCACCACCTGGCGAGCTCTCTCCTATTGTCTCCCTACTCAGTCTTTTCTTAACTACCGTCACATCCAGGTTCCTACCTCCTGTTGTTTGTGTTGGCATGACACTGAAGATGTAAACCATATTTTCTTCTCCTACCTTTTCTCTGCCTCCATCTAGAAGAAGGTCCTCTACTCATGCTGGTCCTCAACTCGTCCCATCCTTCCCCTCCCCCGTGAATGGATCTGGGTAGATATGACTTATAGTGGCTCCACCATATGCGACACAGTTGAGAAACTTGCCTTTTACGTCACCATCAACCACCTTTGGATGGAAAGAAATCTATGGAGATGGATCCCCAACTCCCGTTCCTTTGAAGGGATTTGGAAGACCATATACTTTGATGTTTCCTCCAAGATTAGATTTCTCACTCACCGTCTGGTTCGTGATCCCCCAAGGAACAGGCTCATTGTTGTCTATTGGGGTCTTTCTACATCTTTCATCTCCCCCAGTGGATGTCTCCCATAGTTAGTCTCTTTGAGGGTTAGATGCGCTCCCCCCCTTTTTTTTGTGAGCTTTCTCTTTTTGTTCCCCCTTTTTTTCTTCCCTTTGTATATTCTTCTTCTCGGTGATGAATTATTTATTCATCCAAAGAAAAAAAAAATCCCCGCATAAGAGAGAATTTTGCCTTTCCAGAGCTGAAGCCTTCTCCTCATGAGGTTCAGAATGGGAGTACAGTGGTGGGCCGAAAGCGTGGTAGAAATGAGGGAAAGACCGAGGTATTTGACCATAAGAGAACCAAGGGTGAAGCCCTTAATCTGGAGGAGGTGGGATTTAACAGAGACAGGGACGCCAGAGAGGAAGAGCCTGGATTTGAGAATATTAGTGCGGAGGCCAGAGAGAGAAGCGAAGAGATTGAAGGACGACATAATGGAGGAGATAGATTGGGGATCAGCTTTTGAGAAGATCATAAGATCATCTATGAAAGCAAGGTGGGTGTGGAGAAGGGATTTGCACTTAGGAATGAGAGAGATAAGGTGGTGGTCAGTGGAGGATTGGATGGATCTAGAGAGCACCTCGAGGGCCAGGAAAAAGAGGAAAGGGGAGAGAGGGTAGCCTTGACGAATACCAACAGGGGAGGAAAAGTATCCAGCAGGGCTACCGTTGACAAGGACTGTGAACCGAGAAGAGGAGATACAACAGTGAATTCAATGGACGAAGGAGGGTGGAAAGGACATTTGAAGGACAGTGGAGATGAAGTCTTGATGGATGGAATCAAAAGCTTTGTGGGTGTCAATCTTGATGAGGGCCGAGGCAAAGTGAGATTTCATATGAAAACCTTGCACAACCTCATGACACAGAATGCTGTTGTCAGTATGCTTCTACCAGCTAATGAATTTGTAGAGCAGATTGGAGAGGGAAATTGGCCAGAAGTCAGCCATGGAGCAAGCACCCTTGGTCTTAGGAATAAGACAAAGAAACGTATAGTTGATCCCTTTGATTTGATTGGGTGCAAAGAAGAAACTTTTGATCGTGGAGATGAGATCAGCTCTAATAATATCCCAACAAGAGGAGAAAAAACCCATACTAAAGTCGTTAGGGCTAGGGGATTTATTTTCCTTGTGGAAGAGGATGGCAGCTAAGATCTCGTCATTAGAGGGAATGGAATGGAGAGAGGGGAGAAGGTGGTCGAGGACTAATTTGTTAAAAAGGCCAAGAGGAAGAGGTGGTTGGTGGGAAAGGAAGGAGGATGGAAGAGGTCAGAGAAGAAGGAGACAATTTCAAACTTAATTTCCTCAGGGGCATGGAGGGAAGAGCCATCTGGGGAAATAAGCAGGGAAATAAAGTTGGCATTGTTCCTGGCTTTGAGGCATCGGTGGAAGTAGGCAGAGTTAGAATCTCCAAGCTCAAGCCATTTGATTCTTGCCTTTTGGTGAAGGAAACTCTTCTCCTCGGCTAGGAGGAGGGTAAGCTCAGAGGCGACCACTTTCTTTCCTTTAGCAAGGACAAGGTTGAGGAGATCAACTTGAAGCCTGGACTGGATAGAGTCCAGCTTGTCCCAGTAGGAGGAGACCCTCAAGGAGATATTTCCAAAGGTGGAAGCATTCTAAAATTTGAAGGAAGCTTTAACATTCTTGAGCTTGTAGGAAAAAGAGATGAGGGGAGAAGAGGAAGCAGAGATAGGGATGGACCAGGCCTCGCAAACAATAGGAAGGAAGTCCTGATGAAGGGACCATATGTCGAAGAATTTGAACAGTTTGGGACAAAAGGAGATCAGGGGATGGACAAAAAGTAGATATACATGGGAGATCGAAGGAGGCATGGGAGGAGAGAAAGGAGGTATGCCAAGCTTCATTGACAAGGACCTTGTCAAGCTTGCAAGCAACCCAATCGGGCCCACAATGACGAATATTCCAAGAGAGTTTAGCTCTTGACCAGCGGAGATCATTTATTCCAATGTCCTCAATGCATTCATTAAAAGGGTCAACCGAGGAAGGGTCAATAGGGTCGCCCCCTTGCTTTTCATGACCACCACGCATACCAGGAGGGGGACCGTTAAGAACTTAACATCGATCTTTAGTGTGCCCAGATTTCCCACAATGATCACATCGAAATCTATCCCTGTCATCTCCACGAGATGGCCCTTGACCTTTGCCACCACCACGCCAATCTCTCTGAGAACTAGTAGCAAGAGCGGACCACTCAAGAGGAGGTGCAGGTTCCATGACCACTCACCTAGTCTCCTCACTCTGTAGATAGCTACACATTTCATTAAGGGATGGGCCCAAGGTTTGTATTCGGATTGGCTTATACTCTCGATCCAAACCACCAAGCAAGATAAGAACACGCTCCTTTTTGAGTGTTCGGTAACCCTAAGCTTCATCTTCAGGATTGGACATTTGAAGGTGCCTATAGTGATCATACTCTTCTCAGAGACCAATGACAATGTTTTAGTATTCAGAAAAGATCATATCTCCTTGCTTCATAGTAATGACCTTTTGGTGTAGTTGATAAACCTTAGCCGAGTCATCCACAAGGTCAAAGGTTTTGGTGACGCTATCCCAGATGTCCTTTGTAGTCTCCTCTCTCATAAACCTTCTTCCAATCTTAGGTTTCATAGAGAATATCAGCCAAGTCATAACAATGGAGTTTTTAGTCTCCTATTTCGGATACAATGAGTCACATGGGTTAGGAGCTTTAATGGTACCTATAACATACCCTAGCTTCCCTCTATTCTGTAAGGAAAGCTTCATAGAATGAGTCCAATCCAAATAATTGGTGTTTTCCAACTTCACAAGAGAGATCTAAGTATTTGGGTTATCAAAATCCATAGTAGGATGAACACTACTCGATACATTGGCTGAAACTTCTCCAATTCCATGTCTTCAGACATATTATAGAGGAGGACTGTTAGACTGTTTAGGCTTTCACAATAGACCCTAATAGGTTCCCATATATACACCTAAAACATGAAGTCGAATCAAAGCATAAAGGATCGATTTGTAACTTACACCTAGTATGCTGAGGACGATCGATGCAGTTCTTCACAGTTTCTTTCTCTTGGCTATGGATCTTCTATAGCCCCTTAGACCTCTTTGAGTTGTCTCACTTTAGTGGTAAAACGGGGAATAGTGAATGATGGCTATAGAGACCCAAAACCCAATATTTACAATACTATCCTGCACCAAAAGCCCTAATCTACAATGGGTTAGACCAGCATATCCCTAAAACTGAGAGTGGACCGAACCAGTTCGTGTAACTTGACTCTAACCCATTTAATCAACCCAAATAATTAATTAAGCTTATAAATCCAACAATCTCCCACTTGGGCTACATTAATTATAAGGTTGTATTCCAAATTGATGTGGCCATAGAATCTCGTTACATTAACAACTCTTACTGTGATTCAGTTGAAAAACCACTCACATCGAACAACAGTAGAAGATACACCTCAATATACAACATACAACTTTTTGTCATTCCAAACTAAAGTAAATTTCTGAACACAAATTTATGTGGGATATTAACATGGAAATATTGTCATATCCTCGAATAACATTGTTGTCATTCAATGTATGTTCTTAACTGTGATATTAACCTTTTCAGTGGCAAACCGCCTTTGAATTGGGGTTAATATCTAACTGTAATTTTCCACCTATAAACTGTGGCAAAATTGCCTATAATTGTGGCAAATATTGCCTGGTAAAAATTGCCTATAAATCATGCTCAAATGAAACCATAAAGCAATTAACAAATAGAATAAACTTATATAACATAAATGCTAAAACGTAATCATAATCCATTAAAATGTGCCTTAAAACATATGGGCTAAAAGTTTCAAACATAAACAAATAGTCAACAAGAAACAAAGCTCCCACTGACCAAGCATATCAAACGACTTAATTTAAGTGTCTGAACTTCAAGAAATCATAACTACTCTAATAGCTTCAACTTCTACTCGCTCCTTCGCTAACTTGTGCCTGTGAGAGGATTAAGTAGGCTCAAAGTGCATAGTCTAAGTAAAAAAGACCCAAATGCAATTCTAATATCTCTAACCATTTTGGTTGTTGTCACCAGTAAGAACTGAGATGGAAGACAAATAACTTAAGGGAATGGCCATCCTACTAGGGCAGTAATAACAACACAGTACATATCAATTTTTAAAATATTAAAGCATGTAATATCATTGATGCCTTTTAAATATAAGTTATAATTAAATTTGTATCCCTATCCTTTGGGATAGGAATTCACTGATCCTCTTATTTCCTTATTTTGTGAAAAGAACACTAACATTCGAAAATTCAATCACCTTTTGGCAAAAAAAACTCCTAAGTCAAATGTCCCTTCTTATCATGTGAATATTTATTCATAAACCTTGATGTCATCACTTTTGTGAAAATGTCACAATTACTGTCAAGAAATACACAATTAAATTGAATGTCTACAAACTTTGATGACATCACCTTTGGGAAATGCCACCTTTACTGTTGAGGAAGACACAATCAAATTGAATGTACCACTTTGGTGGATCTCGCTTAATCCTATCATGTTTTCCCCATTAGAGATATATCTATATGTACAGAAGCATACATTTAAATGTGTCACTAGGACAATAAAAACCATACAAGAGTCACAATCGTAACCATAGTTTTTAAGGCGGTAAGGCGACAGAGGTGTTTAAGGGTCTTTCGGAGCGACTTAGTGATAAGGCAAGCATAAAGCATCGCCTTATTGACTGAAGCGCTCCTGTGTAATTTTTTTATAAAACCAATCTATTTGGCTCAAATCCTAGTTGAATCCTATTATTCATATGTAAAATAAATATTAAAGGTTCATATTCATACTAATGTAAGATATTCATCAAGAAAACAAATCAATAAAGTGAATAAACTAAGTTCATCTTCATCAATCATCAATCATCAATCATCATAACATATTAACATATAATATAAATACATAAGTATGAAACAAAATTATAAATATAAAGAAAAGAAGACAAAAAATACAAGTAATTATTATACTTACCTCTATGATGCCAAAATGAGTGCCTAAGCCCTAAGGTCATCCACTATATTTCTACTCCTGTCAAAGAAAAAATGAAGCTCACCGCTACCGGAGCAAAATGGTCACCTGGATCAGTGGTTCTTCCTTGTTCCTTGATTCCTTCTCAAAGCCCTTTCTTAAAACCTTTGACAAAATCCAAACCCTGTTTGTGAATCATTTTTTTGTTTTGGTTATTTTGGGTGGAGTAAAGCTGATCCCATACATCTCAAGTGTTAACAAAACCTTACACCTACCAATAAAAAATCTATATTTGGAATCTTCAAGTAATTTTAAAATGTGTTAAAAAAAGAAAAAAAACCCCATAAGGCGCCACTTCACGTAAGGCAGAGCGCTGCCTTACCATCTCTAGACTGCATCAGCGCCAAGGCGCTGGTAAGGCGACGGCTTAGCAGCACCTTAAAAACTATAATTGTAACTACATTCTTATCCTTTGGGCTGAGAATGCACTGGTCTTCTTGCAAATCCACATATACTGTGAAAAGAATAATGACTTTCGAGGTTAATTCACTGTCATTTTCTTTAACTTTGATGACATCACCTTTGGGCAGATGTCACCAACTTTGATCTCCTAGAGAAAACCATGGAAGAATAAGATATGCTACTTTGGTGGATTTCACCCCACCCTTTCATGGTTTTCTAGAAATGTATTATGCAGCCAAGCATGTTGGGAAGTTTACACCCAGTTTAGTTTTAACATATTTATTTATCGTGAGGTGTTCCAAATATGACATGCAAGCATAAAAATGCCATTAACTTTCTACCTATGTTATTTGTAAATAACTTTTCAATATCATGGTAGTGATAAACCAATGTAGAAACATGCATAAAAATACAGTTTCGAAGCCGCTATAGAACAAAGACAAAACATTATAACTGTTTTGGAACAGTTATTGAACAAAAAACCTGGGTCTTGTTTTCTTGTATTGAAAGCGACCCAGAATATTGAAGATCCACCCACTGCTCAAATCATATAAAACATTTCAGAGTATATAATTCCATCCTCCCATTTATTCAAACGATCAAATATTAATCCATAACATCCCAAGTACATGATAAAGTAACATCATGATGACCAGTGGTTTTTTATTTTTCACAAGACCTTGGGACTCTTAATAGAATTGATTCAAATCTGAAAAACCTCATCAGGTATTATGTGAAGACTGCCCCCATTACCAAATAAGACCTATTTCAAGTGATAAAATCCTTTACAATCTCACGATGACCAATAACATAGTCATTTTTCAAAACATCAATCAATGGCCTCTTGGTTCTATGACTAAATACAAATAAAATATAAAATTACAAATAAAAATGTCATAAAACAAATTAGACCATTAAATGTGTCCCAAAACAATGAATTCAATGCAATAAAATGGATTTCAATTTGGCTTTAGAACGGCCTTTAAATTGATGTTTAACACAATTTGAATTAAAACCCAAAAACCACTAGAATCCAAACAAGCCCTTAAGTTACTGTTCATTTAAGAAAAAATAAATAGGTTTTTTTTTTTTAATTACCTTCACAGTCAACGCTAGTCGAAAACTGTTGTCGGTGACTTTTCCGACATGTTTTCTGTTGACTGGTCAAATGGGTCATTTCCCGGGTTAGTGGGTTGGGTATTCGGGTCGACCCGACCCGACCCGACCGGTTCATTCTTGGCCTGATTCGGTGGAAACGGTTTGGTTTGTTTGTTTTACCATGGTTTGGGTTGAACTGTGTACCACATTATTTGGTTCACATGAATCACAACAATTCATTATGGTCAATGGGTCTAAGCCCACTACTCATAACTTAAATCATTTTAACAGAACATGGGCTTAGCCCATTACTTACATTAAAGACCAAGCCAAACCCAATAAGCAAACTATGTTTTAGCCCTTGACTTAAGCCCATTCCGGAATTACTTAAGAAGTAGACCCAATGATGCAGATTCATCACCAAAATGTGCTTGTTTTCTTAGGAATAAGCCTAGGGTTGGGTTATATGAATGTTGGGCTTTTAGTCTAAAGGGTTTTTAATGTAATAGGGCACTTTAATGAGTCTAAACCATGGGTAATAAGTATACATACAAGATTAGTTACTATGGTTTAGATATTTTAGTTTAGTAGTGGTTTGGTTCATTAGTTGAACCAACTATGGGGTCAATAAGAGTTTAGAAGTTACTTTTACTTTTTACTCTTCTAGAAGGGGGGAATCAACTCACTTTTGTAAGTGATGATGGGTGAAGAGTGAAGACTTTTCCATCTTTGGTAGTTGGTGGGTGAAGACTTTCTCGTTCCAATTTTAATAGGTGATTTTTTCCACCTTTGGTAGTTGGTAGGCGAAGACTTTCCTATTACAACTTTAATAGGTGAAGACTTTTTCAATTTTAGTAGTTGGAAGGTGAGGACTTTCCTAACCCAACTTTCATAGGTGAAGACTTTCTACTCTTGTTTGGTGAAAATTGGATATGTAATGTTTTGTTGGGTTGGTCCTATAAATAGGAATCAATTATACGCATTCAAACAACTCAGAATTTGAAAACAAAGTTTGCTTATACAACTTTTTTCTTGTGTTTGATCAAGGAAGGTTGATGTTTCATCCAATCGATCCACCTTAGGGTGTGAAGCCCGGTGTTACTTTTATTGTCTATTTTTCTATCCTTTTCATATTTCAACAATTTTTTAGCAAGATCCTATTCTCCAAATCTGGGTTTCTTTATTCTCTGGGAAATGATCCTACCCTGGTACTGTTTTGAGCTTCCTCTGTTACAGTATTACATCACCCAACCTATAACTTCATATGACTTAAGCCCATTACAAAATTGCTTAAGTAGTCGACCTGGCCCATGACTTTAACTAACCAATAACTTAAAAACTGAGAGTATAAGTGTATTTTAACATTTGGATTTTTAAAACCCTGCATTTCTTTCTCTTTCTCTTTCTCTCAGCCGCCATCTGCAACTTAGTTGCATGTGTGTGAGAATGAGACACACTCATGCTGTGAGAAACAGCAAACCTTGGTGAGATTCCAAGGTTGAGATTGGAGAGAGGCCATTTCCTAGTTGGTGCGACTTGGGAGACCAAAATATCCCTTTTCTTTCTTTCTTCTTCCTCTTCTTCTTCTCCATCAGTTCTTAATTTCTATTTTCATTGTTCTCTGCAACTGATAAGTCATTCTTTGATCAAGTTCTGTTGGCCTTATAATTTTTCCAGAATTCTGCGTTCTTATCTCTACTCTGTTGATTCATGCTTGGGTGTTCCAATCTGTAGTTCTGAAGTCCAAGAAATCAGTATACTAACCTGTGCATATTGTACTAGGTCCTTAAGAGTTTTGCTCCTGTTTTTCAACCCCCTACGCCGAATTAGTGACTGCTATTTCCTAGCTTTCTAATATGGTTTTGTAGGGTTTCTGGTGGGAGTTCAAGTGCTGTCATTGACCATAACTTCCTATCTAGCCATTGGATCCAGGCCAGATTTTGATATTGTTCATCACATCAGTAGGTAGTTTCGACCAGAGTTTTTGTCCCCATCTGATTAGCCTGCTGTGAGTTGCAGATCATACTTCATTTTGGTTTATGTCTAGCCCTGTAATCCTGGTTGTTCTTGGTTTTTCCTCGTCACTAGTAATAGGTGATTAGGTTACTATCACTTTCTTTACTTTAGGCACCCCAATTTGACAAATTTAGGTAAGGTTTGACATATCTTGAGGTATGTTTTATTTGGCCAGGCTCTATGCTTCTGGTTTGGCTGATCACTTTATGGAAACATTATTCACTCAGTGAATTTTTCATGCATTATCTGGAGTTTTTATTTTTCTAGTTTGTAAATGCAATCCCCCTATTCGTTTATAACTCCTAGAATTTTTTTCTCTGCCTAGATTTCTGAGCCACTACGAGCCTTAATAACAGGAGCTCCACTAGAGGATGCTCGACATCTAACTCATCGTTATGAAAGAATCCGCCATGAGGTGGAAGCTCAGGTATTATCCGCCTTGTTTGCATGCATTGAGCAGTACAAATGATGAAGGGTGAAATGCATATTGAATTTGTACTCATCAGGCGGTTGAAGTTTCAAGGCGGCAGTCAAAGTTAAAGGAAGCTGGTGTTCCTCCTGAGAGTGATGCAAAGTTTCAAAATGCAGAAGCAAAATTGTCTGAGCTTAAATCTGCTATGATGGCACTGGGGAGAGAAGCAACAGCTGCAATGTCATCAGTTGAAGCGCAACAGCAGCGAATCACTTTCCAAAAACTTTTTATAATGGTAAAATAATTTTATATACGCCTTTAATTTTCCTTAGCTGAGCTGATTATATTCTTGAAATTCTTATTTGTTTACCTATGCAGCACATGGACTTGTTGACAAAACTTTAATATGGATCCTCTAGTCCATCCTGAGCCTCCAAACTTTATTGTAAATACTTACTAGGAATTTAATCATGTATTTTATTTATGTTTAAACCTTATATCCAATGTGTCATTTGGACTTTCCTTGATCAATTCAGAGCCTTTAAATTTGTTAACTTAGTAAACTTCATGATTTGGGTAGATTAACTCTCATATGTATGCATTAATAACATTGTTTCTCAATGTATTTGCTGTTTTTATCTTGCGACTACATGTGACTTATGAATGCTACTGCTTTTTGAACCAAGATGCTGTTTTTAGAGCAGACAATGCTCTCTCATGTGTGTGCTCCTTTTTTTTAAACTTTTTTATTGTCGGATACCACAGACCAGAAGCTAAAAACAATCTTCATCTGCAATGTATTTTTCCTATACACAATCTTGTTGGGTGATTGTAATCTGCTTAAATACTCTGTTGTCAATATGGGTATAAGGGTAAATCTGTCCATAAGGGCATTCTTGTACTTGTATCTATTATTCACTTATTATAAACAAAGTTCCTCTCATGGCATCAGAGCTGGGATCCACCCCTAGCTGCAGCCCTTTTCCTCTCGGTTTTCAACTACCACCTCCTCTACCTTTTCTCTCTCTCTTTTTCACCTACCTCCTCCCACTCTCTTCTCTCTTTCTCGCTTTTAGCACCCGCCAGCTCTCGGTGGTGGTTTATTAAACCAAGACTCCTCTGTCCTCTCTTTGTTAGGTCTCTCAGATCTTCAACCATGAAATGATCTAAGAGACTATTTTTTTCCAGAACCGATTTTTCTTTCAGGGTTTTCCCTAATTGATGTTTTCAAGGTTTGTTTCCTTGCTGTTGGTTTTTGATGATGATCGTTTTCAGATCCTGGTCACTGCTTCTTTCATTTGCGGCATGTTCTAGCCTGCCTCCTTCAACCTGTGTCCAAATCTTGATTGGTAACTATGTCAGAACTTACCATTTTTCGACATGGAAGCAATTATTTGATGTGGTCTTGTTCATGTTACCTCTCCATCGAATCACGTGGATTTGTTGGATGATGTAGATCGAGCTGTCAAAATGAGGATTCAATGCTGGTCCAATTTTTGTCACATCTGGATCAATTTTGTGCCATTCGAACCAATAAAATTGGTTCAGTTTTGATCTGGTTTTATTTGGCTCAACCAGCCCAAAACCAGAAATCACTGTTCACATGAACAGTACCCATGAACTGTAACTCTACTTTATAGAAGACCAGCCAGCTCAGCATATTAAGTGTAGATATCACAGCCTTCTTGAAGAAGTCTTCATCTGTCCATCGATTTCATTCACATTAAGGGATTTGTTTCCTTTTTGGGTGCTAGAGATCTATTTCCTTTTTTATGTTTTCTTAGTGGAAAAGAAGTTAGTTTCCTTTTTATTTGTTAAACAAAGTAGTTAGTTGTTTTTTCTTGTCAAGCAAGTAAATCATTTGGAGAATTTGTTCGTTTCCTATATATTTATTTCCTATTTTGTAACGGCTTCTTAGCCTCTTTAAAGACCTCCATTGTAAGGTTTTAACCAGTTTGATTAATGAAAGTTTGACAGTTCTCCATGGCTGAGAAAGTCATTTTTAGATGCCCAGGGGAAGGTGAGAGGCCTGAACCAAACTCGCCCTTCCCTCCATCAAACTCATTTTCTTCTTTTGTTTTCCTTTTATTTTGAGTGCTGAAGATCATTATTAGAGTTACAAATTCAACCATCAAGATTCGAGATCAGAAGCCTGTTCTACAGCCAGAATCGAATCAGACCTGTTAGGGTTGTGTTACCCAATCGAGTCCAATTTTCCAAACCAGAGAGCAACTTCATCTCCCAATCTTCCCAGATTGAGACCTATTTGTGTTGGACCTACTATAACTCCCCCACTAGTTGGTTATTTAAGGAGCCCTTTTAGGGTTTTTTTTTTCCAGTCCCCATGAGAGCCACTCGACCAGCAGATAGAGGCCTTTGGAGGCCTGGTTCGATCACAGCAGATTTTCTCCCATGTTCTGGAGAACCATAATTCCTATCTTGCTCTGGAAAGCGAATGGTTTCCAAACCACTTTGTGGATTCCAGCCAACTACATTCGACCTAAGTTTGAGATGAGCCTTGTTTGTTATTATATGAATTTTATTCTATTTCAGCCCAGAATTTCAAATCCTGCTTGGGGTTAGGTTCTATATGATCTAGCCTTACATCTGTTGGACATATTACAGGAGAAACTGAGAAGCCTGCTATTGCTGATGCCCCATCGAAGAGGTGGAGTTCTTATAAATTTATAATTATTTGGTGGTGTCTTTTCTCATCAACTCTATGCAACCCCAGATTTCTCAGCGTTACCTTCTCTTGGATATTGCTGCCAATATTTGGAAAGCTGCTCAGGATACATATTCTCAGGTTGGGAATGATGTATAGGTCTATGAACTGCCCAAGAAACTTCATGAGACCAAGCAAAAGGACCTAACACTGTCCCAATATTACTTTGAGTTACAGAGTCTGTTGCAGGAGTTAGATTTCTATGATACCTTTTTGGTCACTTGTACTGCCGATGCTAGTAGCTTTAAGAAGTGGGAAGATAAGTTTCAGGTGTATGATTTTTTTCCTGGCCTCAATGTTGAGTATGATCAGGTTCGTGCCCAAGTGCTTAGCCGAGATTCATTCCCAACCTTCGATCAATCCAACTCTTTGATTCAGCTGGAGGATAGCTGTCGCACTGCTATGTTGCAGCCCATTTCTCAAGAATGCTCAGCCTTACTTTCTGGGTCTAGTACATAGCCTAGAGGTGGCTTTTACCCGTTCTAACAATTGTCCTCCCTCTGAGCGGGAGCCTGTCAAGTGTGACTACTATGGTAAAGAAGAACATATCAAGGAATTCAGTTGGAAACTTCATGGTCGACCTATTTCCACCAACTAAAAAGGCCACGATTGTGGCAGGTCCTCCTAGTCACTGGAGAAGCACAACCCTAAAAACGATGTAGAAGGTAATGGAAAAAACAAGAATAAACAATGCACACAAGTTTACGAGGTTCGGCAAGATTGCCTACGTCCTCGGTGAGATGAGATTCTGCTTTACTATCAATGGAGACTAGGGTTACAATAAAGAAGAATATGAACGAAAGAAATGGAATGCAATTGCATGCAATAGGAAAAAGGGAAAAATAAGAGTATTTTTTTTTTTATCCATATTCTAGCTGAAGTAATGGAGATAGAATTCTTATTATGATTCATGAACTAATCTAAAGTCTAATTTCTTTTTCGTAATCGAAAGATATGGGTTTAAATTTCTATTGATATTGACAAAATGAGTATTTTATTGAAGGATTAAGTTATTACTAAAACAAAGAAAAATTGGGAATTTGAAAATGAAAAGATGAGATCAATTCGGAAGCACTTTTTTTTTTTTTTTTTTTTAGGGGAGAGCTAATGCTTGTTGGGTATGTTTGGTTTGACACTACTTCACACCAAAAAAGAAAGCGGCTACGTTGAGCTAAGCTTGGAGATGGAAGTCTTCTTTCGTTTCTCGATGGTGAAGTAAGACCAAGCTCATGAGCTTATTATCCTAGGTCGGAAAATAAGAAGAAAAAGAAAGAAATTAATTTAAGAATAGAGTCAAAATAAAATAATAAGAATAGAATATATATGCTCGTCCTCACATCTCTCAGTGTTGCTTACAGAGGAAGTAAACCTCGCTACAAATATATAGCTAAAAAACTCTAATCCGGAATGTACAATACTGCCCTAAAATCAAAAAATTGAGCGGCGGGCTGCGCCCCCTACATCCACGCTATGTTGGGGGGCCTGCGCTAGTACTCCTTGGATTAAACTGCAATGGAATACAAAACATCGTACGCCAATAGTCAAATGATCATCACGTTAAGGCATCTGGGCGTGCCCCTGTCAATATCAGTTCCTCTTTATCTCAGGATGACCTTGCTATGCTCTAGCATTTGATGACCAAATTGGAGCCTTCATCATCCACTTTAAGTCTGTAACTAGCCGTTAGGTTCTCTTGAACTCCATTAGGATTCCTTGAGAACTTAACACTTGATTATCCACCAAGCTCCTTCATTTAATGACCCAAATTGCCACTTTTGAATCAATAATGTTTGTTCACGGTTGACTACGCACCACCATGGTTGACCATAGAAATAGTGAACTTAGCTAACCAAGCTTCTGTTTGGATGGACAATCACACGGTTGACCGCCACTATTGTCCACAGGTCTTACTCTAAGCTAAACCATATGGCTTCTTGGGTTTTCACTTGGGTCTCATTATCTTGTGGTCTTTTCTGATATTGCTCAGATCCTTATATCAAGGTTTAAAGTATCGGTCCATATTGTATTGAATCGGCTGTATTGGTGGGTACAGATACGTATCATATCGATACACGTATCGGTATCTTTAAAAGGGTCACTATATGAAAGGTTTAAAGTATGGGTCTGTATCATATCGTATATGTATCAGTGTCGGTGGGTATCAATATGATATGCGATACTGATACTTTAAACTTTGCCTCGCATCAAGATTACATTAGATATTACAATTTAAGCTCTTTTAATCTTGATCTTCATATGCTGATGTAGCTTTGAAGCTCTTCTTGGTCTCAAATGCATTTGCAGATGACCGTAGATCTTCATGGTTGACTGACTTCAGCAACTCTTCATCTTCTTCAACATGCTTTGCTCTTGACTCCAAGGATTGTCCTTATTAGAATTGGTTAACATTGCTCGTCACATGTCTTACACACATGGTACAACACACAACTAGTGATTGGTTGTCACAACACACATGTTAGAACACCCAATCACATCAATAGTGCTTTTCATATCCAAAACATATCTATCCAACCGATAGATCTCTTTAGATTCAACAGTAAGTGTGAAGTCTTCCACTATTTTTTAGCTATTTCATGGTATGGTTTGCACTTAGTTCAACTCCAACATCGAAATCTTGTATAGTGACTGGTAAAGAATATATGGTTGGTTTGTTTCAGACTTAACTTGCAACCTAAGGGATCCTCCATCAAAACATTGTGTGGATACACTGGCTCAGAATGGTTTTGCCGAATGCAATAATTACCATTTTTTAGAGGTAGCTCATTCCCTCTTGTTTGAAATGTATGTTCCTTCCTAATATTGGTGTGAAGCCATTTTGACAGCTACATATCTTATTAACCAGATGCCAACTCGAGTTCTCGACTTTCATACTCCACTTTAGGCTCTCCAGGGATTGTCTACCTTTCTTATCCCACCAAAGGTATTTGGTTGTGTTTGCTTTACGCAGAATCACCATCTCCATGGCAAGTTAGATTTGCGGGGACTCATGTGCGTGTTCATTAGCTAATCTACCACTTAAAAGGGCTACAAGTGCTACCATCCTTTGTCCTATCGCGTGTTTGTCACTATGGATGTGGTGTTTAATAAGTTTGCTGCCTATTTTTCTTTGGCACCTCTACTAGGGGGATTCTATATTTGGTGAAGATGTGCCACCTCTTGTTGTTCCTCACCTAGACCCTCCTACTCAACTACCTTCAGTTCCTTCAGTTCAGGGGGAGATACAAGACATTGATCAACCTACTTTGAAAGTGTATGTTCGTCGGAATCATAAGCAGCAAATACACCACCACAATTGCACCAACTCTACTCAGTCAACTGCCACCTCTTGATCCAGGTTCTACATCATTTGGTCCATCTTTGGACTTACCTATTGTTGTCCATATGGAGACGAGATCTTGTTCCCAACACCCTATTGTTCAGTTGGTTTAGAAAACCATTTTTCATCTTTATATCGTGCTTTTGTGTCTTCTTTATCTTTTGTTTCTCATTTCCAAAGCTAGCAAGAGGCTCTAACTATTAGAGATATTAGTTATGTTACTCTAAGGATAGTGTAGTAATTTTTCATATTATGTATGTTTTATTTTTCCCTTTTCTCCTCCTTAGGGAGGTATGTGTAATTTCCTGTAAATATTTTAGTGAAGTAATATATTAGTGAGATTTTGCTCACAATATACCATTCAACCATACCATCACCTCCTCTCCTTGTCCCTCTTCTACTTCTTCTCCAACTCTCATCTTATTGTTCTTCCTCATTTACATATTCTAACTTGGTATTAGAGCATATAAGGTTGGTTTGAGAGTCGAGCTACTATTCTCCTCCCTTCTTCTCTAGGGTTCTATGGAAACGGACTTCTATGTGAGAAGATTGAAGAAACCTTGAGAGAGGCATGCAAAGAGACCATGGGGACATCCTTTGAAGAAAGAGCCATTTGAAGCCTTGAAGGTTGCAAAAAGGAAAACAGGTCTAGGTAAGCTCACCGCCGGCCTTGGACCATTTTTTCTCTTTCTCTCTCATCTGGTCAGCTTTGGAGCTGAAACCAGGCTCATTTGGATCGCCCTAAGGTGTATTCGCACCCCTCTTAGACTCGCTGCAAGCCTTCTTGAGTTGAGGTTGTAGAACTCAACTCTTTGCTGCTCACAGGGTACCACCATCCTGTTTTTTGGTCTTTTTTGCCTTTGGAATGTGGTTGTGATGCTTCCAACACTGTCATTAGTCTCTGGGAGACTATGTTCACTATAGGGACCTCCAACTGTCCAATCCTGATGATGAAGCTAAGGTTTACTGGAAACTTGAAAAGGAACGGGATTATTTTGCTTAGTGGGTTGAATCCCGAGTATGAGTTGATCCAGATACAAATTTTGGGCCGGTCTCCATTGTTAGAGAGATATTAGTTATATTTTTGTAAGGGTAGTTTGGTAATTTGTCATGTTTTATTTTCCTTTTCCTCTTTAGGGAGGTATATGTAATTTCCCTCCTTAGGGAGGTATGTGTAATATCTTGTGAATATAGTAGTGAAGTAATATGTAGGTGTAAGTGAGACTTTACTCACATTACACAACATTCAAACATACCATCGCCTCTCCTTCTTCTTCATCAACTCTCATCTCATTCATCCTCATCTATATATTCTGACTTGGTATTAGAGCATCTAAGGTTGGTTTGAGAGTCGACCTACTAGTCTCCTCCCTTCTCTTCTCTTTGGAACCCTAGGTTACAAAGGGGTTCCAAGGAAAAGGACTTTTATGTGACAAGCTTGAAGAAACCTTTTGAGAGGCATGCAAGGAGACCACGGGGAACCAAAGGGGTTTTTTCCTTTGAAGAAAGAGACATCTAAAGGCTGTAAAAAGCAAAAGTAGGCCTAAGTAAGCTCACGGCCTTCTCATTGCTAGAAAAAGCATCTCTGACAACATCATCTTTTGCCATGAGATCGTCAGAGGCTTCAATCGTAAGTCCCACTCTTCTGCTGCCCTTCTGAAGATTGACATTTATAAGGCATTTGATTCTATCCGCTGGGATTTCATCTCCAAAGTCCTCCTTCAAATGTCTTTCCCCCCTCTTTTGTCCACTTGATTCACTCCTGCATCTCCACCCACCGCTTCTCAGTCCTCATCAATGGTATACCTGCAGGCTACTTCTCCTCCACTGCTGGCGTCAAACAGGGGTTCCCCCTTTCCACCTTCCTTTTCTGTCTGGCCCTTGAACTCCTCTCCCGTTCGGTCCAATCCTCCACTGACCACCACCTTATCTCCCCCATTCCTAAATGCAAAGCCCTCATGCTAACCCACCTGGCCTTTGATGATCTCATGATCTTCTCTAAAGCCGACCTTAGCTCCATCACCAACATCATGGCCTTGCTTCACCTATTTTAGTCTCTCTCTAGATTGAAAATCAACCTCCTCAAATCCAACCTCTTGCTTTCGGGTGTTTTTGACGCTTATCAAGCCTAGCTTCTTGTCATCTCTGGTTTCTCATTGGGAACCCTCCCCGTCAGATACCTTGGCCTCCCCCTTCTACACTCTCGTCTCTCTTTCCCTCCATTGTTCCCCATCCTTGATTCCATCAGGAAAATGCTATAAATTTGGAAAGGCAAGCTCCTTTCCTATGCTGGTCATCTTGTCTTTATCCAATCTGTCCTCCAATCCCTCTACCTTTATCGGTCGAGCATCTTTATCCTCCTTGCTTCCACTTTCAAGGCCATTGACGCTCTCCTCTGTGCCTTCCTTTGGAAAAGAATTGATGCCACCAGATTCCTCCACCCCATGAGCTGGTCAAATGTCTGTCGGCCAAAAGCTGAAGGAGGTTTGGGCCTTCGTAAAATCAAGGATGTCAACTACGCTGCCATCCTTAAGCTCATTTGGAAGATTGTCTCCAAGCAGCGTAGTATTTGGTTCCACTGGGTTTACTTCGTCCCCTTTAAAAATGATTCCCTTTGGACTACCCTCTTTCCCCTGATACTTCATAGATTTGGCGATGCATTCTCAATTCCATACCCATTGCCCTCTCTGCCATATCCTGCACTATTGGCAATGGCTCCTCCACCTCACTCTGGCTTGACCCTTGGCACCCTGCTGGCATCCTTCTCCCCTGGTCTCCCCTAGAATCATCTCCTCCTTTGGCTTTACTAGATTTGCCACCGTGGCCTCCATCCTCACCCTCGATGGCTGGTCCCCTCCGTTTCTACCTCCCCCTTTGGCGGATCTCTGGTACTCCCTCCCCCCCAGTCCCCCTGGTCATAGAGGATTAGAGGATATTGTTAATTGGGTTACCACCTCCTCGGGCTTATTCACCTCTGCCTTTGCTTGGAACTTTATCCGCTCCAAGGACCCTTTTATTCCTTAGTAAAATATTATCTGGTTTAAAGGGCACATCCCTCGTCATAGCTTCACCGCCTGGCGAGATCTCTCCTATTGCCTCCCCACATAGTCTTTCCTCAATTACCGCCACATTCAGGTCCCTACCTGCTGCTGGTTGTGTTGGAATGATACTGAAGATGTTGACCATATTTTCTTCTGCTGCCCCTTCTCTGCTTCCATTTGGAAGAAGGTCCTCCGCTTATGCTGGTCCTCCACCCATCCCGTCCTCCCCCTTCCCCGCGAATGGATTTGGGTTGACATGACCTTTAGTGGCTCCTCCATATGTGACACAGTCGGAAAGCTCGCCTTTTGCACCACTATCAACCACCTTTGGATAGAACGAAATCTTCGTAGATGGACCCCCAACTCCCGTTCTTTCGAAGGAATTTAGAAAGCCATTTACTTTGATGTTTGTTAAGTTTGTCTCGAATTCTTGACCCGTTTTGAAGAATGACCTGCTCTGACATATTTTGGTGGCAACCCCGAATGGGAAGTTTCCTGAGATCTGTGATGGAAGTAGAGGGGTTGAGCCGATAGATTGACCCGCGACTTGGAAGAGTATATAATGTACTATCATTTTGTTGAGCAAGATATTGTAATTTGGGGGGTTTTTCGAGCTAGGGTTTCAGAGCGAGTTTTCTCGCTGTTGTTTGGGTGTAATCTCTCTTTTACATAGTGAAACATCTTCTTCTTCACTTGAGGACGTAACACACCACATCAGTGTGTAAACCTCATTAAATCTCTGTGTTGTGCGGATCTATGTTTATTTATTTTCGTATTTGTTGGTGTTTGCTATAACAGTGTTACCTCAAAGCTTAGATCTCTCTGCCACCGCCTGGTTTGTGACACCCCAAGGAACATGTTCATTGTTGTCTCCTGGGGTCTCCCCACCTCTATCATCTCCCCCACTCATTGATGTCTCCCTTAGTTAGCTAGGTTTGGGGCTAAGCCCGCCCCCTCTCTCCGGGGGTTTTGTCCTTTTTGGCCCCCCCTCTTTCCCCCTTGTATATTCTTCTCGTTGGTAATGAATTATTTATTTATCCAAAAAAAAACTTGCATGTTCATGATTTCCCTCACCTTCTTCTTCTTCTAACTCCAAAACTCAGCAAAAACAGCCATGGACTCAATCAATTGAGCCTAAGTTTTTCTTGGGCTAAAACACTAATCCATTAGCTAACTACTAATCTATCAATCAACTAAGCATTTTTTTTTATTAAATAATTCTAACTAATTGAATTACTAACCACACTTTACCTTAAGTCAAATCCAGCCCATCGCCACCACCACCTTCCAACCATGTGGCTGTCCCAACCTCACCACCACCTACTTAAGCATGCACATGGTGGCTGCCTCTAAAGCCACCATATAATCCACTTGTATGCTTAGTCAAATCAAGTCCATGGCCACCTCCTCGTGCCAACCATGCGGCTGTCCCAACCTTGCCACCACCCACTTAAGCATGCATATGGTGGCTGCTTCTAAAGCCACCATATAATCCACTTGTATGCTTAGTCAAACCAAGTCAATGGCCACCACCTCCTTCTAACCATGTGGCTGCCCCACCAACCTTGCCACCACCTACTTAATCATTCACATGGTGGCTATGCCCAAGGTTCGAAAACTTGCTGAAATCTCAGGTATTTCGGTAAATTTTTTTTACCGAGAAGAAATGGCAGACGAAATATAAAGTACATAATTTTGGTCATATTTCGGTCATCTCGGTCATATTTCGGCCGTTTTGGTTATTTCGTTTCGAAATTTCGTTCATTGCGGCCCCAAAAGTACACTATTTCGTCGAAATTTCGACCATTTCGGTCATTTCGTTTTGCTCATTTCGCTAATTTCGGCCATTTGAACCATTAGACCCCCAAAATGGCCAGCAAAACACATGGGGAAAGTATGCCACGAAATTTCGGTTTTTCGTTGGTTTCAAAACCACCGAAACGAAACAAGTTCTTGAACCTTGGCTATGCCATGTTGCCACACTTCACACTTGGCCCAATAGGGTGCTGCCACCTATAACCCCATTAATTCCTAATCACTCCATATTTTAATTAATGATAATTAGCCTTAATTAATTATTATTTACCACTAATCATGCCACCTCATGCTTCACTATTCACATAAATACATTAATTCAAATAAATAACATAAACGCATTTAAATTACTATAAAATTATATAAATAATAATAGAATAGGTAATGTCTCGCATTATAATAATATAATAATCATGACATATAAGTGGGATATTACAGAGAGGCCCTAGGTGAGATGCCTAAACTTGAGGGGTGAGATGCCCAGAACCTTACCTTCTTCCCCATTCTCAACCCTCCACTGATTCTATTCTATTTTCTTATTTTCTCTTTTGTCCTATTAAGGGAGAGTGATTTGAGAACTATTAGAATACTAATTGAAGTCCTGAAGATCAACCATCATTGCAGCTTGAAGAACAGCCCAAGCGGAAATCGATTCAGCAAGAGTCAGGGTTTTGGAAACTTGGACCGAAGTCCAGATCTCCCAAACCAGCCAGCAGTTCAAGCTCATCTTTTGAAGGATACCTAGACAGGTTACAAGGGATCTTCATTCCAATTTTGAGGATCATCCGATGCCAAGAACCCTAGTTTCTGAAGAGTGGTCTAAAGTTTTCTAACTCATGTCAACAGCATAACTCTTGTTAGAGCAAACAACAAGAAAATATGATAATAAATAGATAATAGATCCGTACAACATAGAGATTTAACGAGGTTCACACAACGGTGTGGTGTGCTACGTCCTCAGGTGAAGAAGAAGATGTTTCACTTTGCAGAAGAGAGATTACACCCAAGCAGCGGCCAGAAAACTTGCCCTAAAACCCTAGCTTGAAAAACCCCCAAAATACAGTGACTTTCTCAACAAGACAACAGTACATTATATACTCCAAGTCGCGGGTCGACCCATCGGGTCACGGTCAATTCGGTCGAACCATTGGAATTATTTGTTTAGCACCACAAGAGGAGCATTCGATCAAAATTTGAGATCTATCAGAGACTCCTACAGCCAAACGCAGGCTTCCTCCTATTTCAGCCAGATTTGGACTTCTGTTTTAAGTTTGATTCCAGATCTCCCAAGGGCCTGGTGGGCTTTTAATTGGAGTTTTAGGATCCTAATTGGGGTTGGGTAGTTCCTACCTAGCGTTACATCATCACTCCATTGGAGCATAAGGAAATGGAGACTATGTACCTTATGATTAGGTGGTGGAGCTTGAAGGGGAATACCTTGATTTCATTCACTGATAAAGTGGTCAAACAAGGAAAGTGGGACTTTAAGGTGACACTTAACATGATATGGAACAAGATGATGACGACTTGTATTAAAAGGTTGCTAAAGATTTCCTAAGGGAATTGAAAGGAAAATAACATCCCATTAGGGTGACTTGGTGGTGGGATGATGAGGTTCAAGCATCTTTTAAGACTAAGAAAGCTAGCTTTAAGAGTTGGCAAAGGACTAAATACGTGAAAGATCTAAAAGGGTAAAAGTCTACCAAAGATGAAGCTAAGAAGAGTATAGGGAAGGCAAGGGCAAAGAAGTATGATGATCTCTATAATCATCTGAAAGGATGAGGACAATATGAAGAAATGGGAAGAATATTTTAATGTCCTACTAAATGGAGACATTTTGAGCAAGAATGGCCTAGATGACTGCATTACTCATTGAGACACCACATGCCATAGATATATTCGAAAAGTTAGGGTGTCTGAAGTTAAAGAGGCCTTAAGAAAGATGAAAGTAGGCATGACACCAGGCCTAGATGAGGTTCCAACAGAAGTGTGGAAGAGCTTAGGATTATGTGGTGTATCTTAGTTAACCAATCTATTTAACAAGATTATGAACACAAAGAAAATACCGAATGAATGGAGGAGAAGAACTGTAACTCCAATTTACAAAATAAAAGGTGAAATTCAGGGCTACAATAACTTAGAGGCATAAAACTAATGAGTCATACAATGAAATTATGGGAGAGGATTATTGAAGTCCACTTGAGAAGAGAAACTAATATCTCGGAGAACCATCATCTGGCTCCCCTCCTCCTCGGGCTTGTTCACCTCTACCTCCACTTGGGAATTCATTCGCTCCAGAAGCCCCCTTCTGCCTTGGCGTAACATCATCTGGTTCAAAGGGCACATTCCCTGTTATAGTTTTCACTTCCTAGCGTGCCCTCTCTAACTGCCTTCTCACACAGTCTTTCCTCATTTATCGCCACATTCAGGTCCCTCCTTACTGCCTTTGCTGGAATGGGACCGAAAGCGTGGATCACCTCTTCTTCTCTTGCCCCTTCTCCTCCTCTATCTGGAAAAGGGTTCTTTCCTCCTGTTGGCCCTCCAACATGACCATCATCCCCCTTTCCAAAGAATCAGAGAATGGATTTGGGGTTTTTTTTTTTTTTTTTTTTTTTTTGTGAATAATTTAATTCAAAACCAAAGGAGAAAAGATGTACAAGCCCCTAGAAAGGGGAGGGGGAAGAAGAAAGAAGACAAAGAGGATCTCAATGAGGATCCAGAGTCCTGATCACAGAGCTAGGAAGCTCCCATGAAGTTACAATATGATCATTTCTAGGGGATGGGGAACAAAGGGAGGAGACTTTTGAGATCTTTGTTTTGACATAAAAAAATATGGAGCTCCAAATCTTTCCAAGAGGCTGAAAGTTGGAGGTCCATTTTCTATGATTCCTCTCCATCCAGATTTGATTGATGGTTGCACAAAAGGCAAGCTTGCCCATTAAGTCGCAGATGGTCTTTCCATGGAACGTCATGTCCATCCAGATCCATTCCATGTGGAAGGGGAGAATTCTTCTCGAAGAGGGCCAGCACTTGGAGAGGACTAGACTCCAAATGGAGTAAGAGACAGGCAAGCAAAGAAGAGGTGCTCTATGTCCTCCGGCTTCAAACCACATAGGTAGCAACGCGGGGAGGCCGGGATCCCTCTATAGATGAGGAAAGCCTGAGTAGGAAGGCACTTTGTGAATATGATATGTGACATTGTTGGGAAGCTTGCTTTTGGTGCATCCAGTACCCAGATTTAGATGGAGCGAAATCTTCGAAGTTGGACTTCCAACCCCGCTCCTTTGACAAAATTTGGAAAGTCATCTACTTTGACATTAGCTCCAAGCTTGGTTGCCTCAACCATCGGTATGTCCGTGATTTTCCAAGGAACATGCTCATTGTTGTCTCTTAGGGCCTTCCAATCTCCATTCTTTCCCCCCTCCAATGATGTTTCCCCCTTTTTATTTTTTTAGTCTAGCTACCTCTTGTTGTAGGGTTATTCCCCGTTTTGTTCCCTTCCCCCTAGAGTTTTGCCCCTTTTCGGCTCCTCCCTCCCTTGTATTTGTTTTTCTCTTCCTTTTGGTAATGAATTAATTTATTCATCCAAAAAAAATATCTTGGAGAACCAATTTAGCTTTTTGCCAATTAGATCCACGATAGAAGCAATTTACTTACCCAGGAGGCTTATGGAAAGATTTGGAGTTTGCAAAAAGGAGCTCCATATGGTGTTTTATTGATCTAGAAAAAACCTATGGCAGTCCCTAGAGAGTTAATTTGGCATACACTAGAGAAGAGAAGGGTGGTGAGTAAGTATGCAGATGTAACTAGTGTGAGAACTATTTGGAGTGCAAGGTAGTGAGTGAGTTCCCAATTACAATTGGGTTACATCAATGATTTAAGCTTTTTTTTTTTTGGTGCTAATCATAGATGATTTAACCAATAACGACCAAGATGAGGCTCCGAGGTGTATTCTTTTTGTTGATGATATTGTTTTATTGGATGAGACAAAAGTATGGATTAATGCTACGTTGGAGTTATGGAGATCAACCTTGGAATTGAGAGGTCTTAAGATACGTAGAACAAAGATAGAGTATATGGTGTGTAACTTTAGTTACACTATGACAGATGACGAAATGGTGAAGATTGAAGAGAGAGAGCTACCGCAAAGTGATTATTTTTTGATATATGGGGTCAACCATAAATAAAGAAGGTGATATAAAGGATGATGTTTCATAAAGAATTAAAGTGGAATGCATGAAGTGGAGTGCTATGTCCAGAGTGTTGTGTGCTAAACGGATTCCTTGAAAACTTAAAGGAAAATTCTAAAGGATAGTCGTTCAACTAGCTATGATGTATGGGGTGGTTAAGAAGCGTCACATAGATAAACTAATTGTAGAAGAAATGAGGATGTTGTGATGGATGTACAGAAAGACTAGGAAGGATAAATTAAGGAATCACCATATTAGAGCTGATTTAGGAGTTTCCTTGATACGTAATAAGCTCAGAGGAAGTCGTTTGAGGTGGCGTGACCATGTTCAATGGAAGCCTTGGAATGCACTAGGAAGGAGAAGTGACTTGATTCAGATTGAGGGATCTAAAGGGTAGGCCTAATATGACAATGTAGGAAGTAATGAGGAAAGACAAGCATAGTTTAGGTCTTGTCTCAAATATGACCTCAAATAGAGTTGTTTGGAGGGCAAGGATCCATTTAGTGTTCTCTGTCGTTTCACCTAAAAGGTCGAACTTGTAGGGTAGGTAGGAATTGCATAAGTCAATGCTTCTCCGCATGTGCAGGCCATCTTGGTCCATACACATGAGACATCGCATGCCCACACTTGACACCGAGGGAAAAGAAGTGGGGGGAAAACTCCCTTTGGCACTCCCCAGTAGTCGAACACTTGACCTCCCTACTCTTATACCATGTAGGCTACTCTTTCACCTAAAATCTCAAACTTGTAGGTTAGGTAGGTAAGAATTTTATACATCAACATTTAGACGACCCCATCTATGTGGGATTTAACTGAGTTGTTGTGTTTCTGTGTTCCTTCTTTCATTACTATTATTTTTGTCTATGCACAGATCCATGTAGCCGACACCATGTAGTTGGGATATGGCTGAGTTGTTGTTGTTTAGTGATCCTTACTCTAGAAAGTAGCAATTCATGGGGTACAATTCATGTTTATATAAATACCAAAATCCTAACTCTACTAAAATTCTAAAAGCATTAGACATAAGGTAACTTCTAATTATGGCTTTTAAATCAGGGCCAATACAAAGATACAGTTAAAAACAAGAAACCAACTTATGCCATAGCTAACGTACACGCATTCAGTTCCAACAAACACTTTCCACAGAAAATTTAATTATTAGAATTTGGGGTGGATACATTCATAAATTATTAATCTAAGTAGTCATATGTTTTTCTAATTGTTGTTTTGTGGTTGCTGAACCTTACATGAGCTTACCTTCCAGGTAGATGCCGAGAGATCTTTCCACAAGAATGTTTCTGCAATTCTAGAAAAGCTCTATGCTGAGGTTTGTAACAATGAACCTTAGCTAGCACTCGAACCAGGAGATATAGCTGCAGCTGCTCTTCTTAGTGGTATCTCAGGGATTTTCTATTAGCCAAAAATATTGCATTATTTACTTGTTTGTTACTTATGAGAAAAGTTTAATTTCTGGAAATAGATGGTTCTGGAGAAGCCGCACAGTGAATCTATGTTTCAGTCACCAAGTTCAGTAACAGATATGGATTTTCCACATCCACAGTCAGATACTGTCACCAACAGATCTGGTGACGTACCTTCAGCTGAAAAAGAGACATATTTTGTTGCTGAAGTAAGATTCACATCTCTCAAATGATCTGTTTCTTTATTCCGCAGGACTTGAAAATCTTGGTGGACATTTACATACAGGAAAAAAAAGTGATTTTAGCACTATTGCATCTTCCATATTTTGAATTTGGGAGCTTCTACATGTAATCACACTGGTTACAAAGATTGTAACCATGGCATTGATTCTGCAATGTGGCAGCTCAGATCACACAGACCCTATTCGCATGTCAAGTTTCTGCCTGATTGGAGTTTTCCATGTGTCAAAACAGCTTGGAATACAGTAGGGTGGATGGATATTCATGGTAGGGTATGTCATTAGATGGAAGGGTATATGATTGAATTGGAGGCTGAAATTTAAAACGTTGCCAACTAGGCAATTCCTTAAAAATTCAACAATCAGATTTGCCCAATACTTCTTCCATGTGGCAGAATGGTTACATTGTGACCAATGTGGTTACAACTATATCTTTCCTTTAAATTTTTAATAAGTATGAATAAATTTCATTTCGGTAATATTTGTTTTGACTGCTAGTTATTTATGTGATTAATTTACCATGCATTCTCTTCTGAACATCATTGCCTCTTTTCCATGGTTCGACGACTCGATCGAAACCTACAAAATGTCGCAGGTTTCGACCGTATCCCCAGGGGTCGAAATGATATGCCCTGTGACTTTTAAAAGTCATGTTTCGACATGTTTTGACAAAATTTCCTATGTTTCGACCGAAACATTGGAAATTGGAAATTTCGACCAAACCAACTGGTTCAACCATTTAGGTGGAACCAGGTCCTATATAAGTTAGTTTGAAAAGAAACCCAAGCCTTCCTTAGCAGAATTCGACCCTTTCTTCTTAGTTTTTTCTCCTAGGAGTGGGAAGCAGTGGAGATTTCCATTTTTTGCCTAACAGAGTTGAATCTAAGGTGGTTCTTGCTTCATCTACATAAGAAAAACAGTTTGGACTAAAAAGGTAAGTCCCAACTTCCCCAAAAATCAATTTTTTATTTTTATAAAATATACTTGTAAATAGAGTAGAATTATGTAAATTTTTTATATGTTACTTAGGAGGACCCGATCTATGCATTCACGGTGTCCGAATTACCTTTTGCATATTAATGTTTTTTTTTCTGTTTTTTGAAAATGCATTTACCTACAACATATTTCAGTCAACAACTCAGCGTAATGATTACCAAACCTTTGGTTCACCACACAAGTATGACTTTGTGTTTTCTTTTATGAAACTAATGATGTGAATGTGTTAAAAATGTCTAAAATAGGATGCACACAAAAAATCAGGCAAAAAAAAACACTGAGGGTCAAAACCTAAGTTTCCACCAAACCGGAAAAAATTCCCTAGTTTCCTCGAAATTTCCTAGGTTTCGACCAAAATTTCGGTCTCCCCAAGGGTCAAAATCTGGTCGAAACCCAATACCTTGAAACTTGCTCTTTTCCCATATGTTAACTGTCAGAATGCCAGTTCTCATTATAATGATGACCCATCAATATGGATGGCATATATCTAGTACGTTACAAAACGGAAGCCTTTGCGTGGTATCATGGACAAGGTTCAAAATTTCGTTTCGTTTCAGTGTTTCAGTGGGTTCAGAAACACAGAGATACCGAAATTTTGTCGAGATGGTGTATTTCTTTTTTCAGTTTACTGTTTTGGTGGTCAAACATCCATATTTTGACTTGAAACTTGGTGGGTAGCTTATTTTAAGGTTAATAAACATGCTTAGAACATAAAAACACAAAAATATTAGAAAATGACATTGTGTTAGAGTTGTACCTTTGTTTGGCAGCAGCTGTCGAACTGTTCTAGAAATTTTACCTGTTTCATTGCTAGAACAAGATATAATATGATAGTAAAACAAATAAATATTGCATCTAATCTATGATCAAACATACATCTACATTAATTGACTAATATTTAGAGTATTAGAGTAATATACTATGCGACTCCCTAATTCACAAGTCCCAACTAAAGTCAAACACTGAACATATTAGTTACACAACAATACAACAGTAGTCATAGTGTGTAGTATCTCCTATCTACTGGAAGGAACTATGACCGCCTGGCTGGATTCCACAGTATGATGGAGTTGACGTGCATTTTCCTCTGACTGCACTACAGATGCATGCTATGTCATAGTCTGAGAGAAGAATCGAACGTAGTCCTCTATAGTTGCCAAAAAGACTGTCATCTACATACTGAAGGTAACCTATCCGAGGTAATGTATCACCGCCATAGGATGAAGAAGAACCCGCCATTGAGCTACTGTCAACTGATGGTTTCGACTACATGTACGGATTAGCTGGGTATGAGAATAAACTGTCCACAATTCCATTACCATGTGACTGGGTCTGGGAGCCATGGTCAGTACTGCTACTAGGAATGGATGAACCAGATGTATGCCCCATCCCAGTTAATTGACCATAAGGTCTATGATACTCTAACCAGGTGCTCTTTTCAGTAAATGATGGGGCACTTCATTGCCCCCTCCCTCTACTCTCACTGTGAGGATGACTATCCCCTCCTTTCAAACTCATTCCGCCAATAGAAGTAGATAGATTATCAACATCGATAGAATCTCGCTACCATCTCCATCGAATCGGCGACGAGGCCCTTTAGTTTAACCTGAACTCCTCCCTCCACTTGATGGGGGTACACCCTGATCAGTATTTTATGTGGCATACTGAAACTGATTCTCCCCCAGTAAATCGCACCGGCTCTGGCTCTAGCTCGGCCTGCTCATACTGCTCTCGAACTCCTTCAAATCTATCACCACCTCCTCCCCCATCACCATTATCACCATTATCATCGTCATCATCATCACCATCACCATCACCATGACCATGACCATGACCATCACCATCACCATGTGTCTGTGTCTGTGGCTGTGTATAAGTCTGGGAGTGGGTACCACCCGATGAAATGGACCAATCATCATCTTCATCTGAATCATCCCTACTAGGTGCAGGCTCGAATGGTCGAGGGGTCTGTGAATGTATCCTTCCCTTTATAGCCATATAATCACCAACATCGACCGCCATCTCTCGCACTAGATATGGGTCTGGCCTACCTCAAGGCTGATCCATTAATGGCTCGCCTCTATCCCTCACCCAGTCCACTAGAGGATCCTCCTCATCTGAGTCAATCTGGAAAACATCAGCCAGCTCGATCTAGCCCCTATCATTATCCATTCCCATGCGTATGTGCTGCATTCTCAGTCTCATACTATAATGCATATACACCAAGTCATTTAGACGTTGTGAACCTAATCGATTCCGCCTTTTTGAATGGATGAGTGAAAATGTGCTCCAATTTCTCTCACAACCAGATGCAGAACATGTCTGGGAGAGTACTTTGATGGCAATCTTCCTCAATTCCGGTGTTGAACCCCCATACAACACCCACCATTTAGTTGCATTACAAGTTATAACAAGTGTAAGAGATTATTTATGTTCCAAAACACTTAACACTTGTATAAGTAACATACTAAAATTTGAATTTTATACCAGGATCAGTAGTCGTACGACTTGAGATGCGGCGGGAGCTTCGAAGCTACCTAATGCATCCTTGAATTGTTTCGTCTATAATAAATTTACAAATAGGACCCTAGTTAACAATCATTATATTGAAATTTAGGTTCATTTAGTAATAGTAGTACAAAACTAATTTCAGTATTAGCTATGGCTTGTAGATCGGGGTTTGATTGCAACTTGGCAACCACTTGCTTCACTGCTTCCAGAAGATCCGGATCCAATGCAAGTCTCTTGTTGTATTGACACCTAGGGTATAAATAGTATGCTAAAATAAATGTGACAAAACATATTATTGTCAATGTTAACATTAATGCATTTTTATATCACATAAAAGAATGTTTTTAGCTTTGCTTATCAGCCTAATGCAACGGATGTGAAAGCTGGCGCTCCCAACGTTCTTCTATTATTTCCACAAATTTCCTACTTCCACGTGGGTTGGCAGTATAGAAATTTTCCTTCATCATTGCAATAGCAGCCACAGATTTGGCAAGGTGGGTTTGAAAGCAGAATCCCCCATCTTCAACAATTGGTGTCAAGATTTTAACCACTTTACCCAACTATGTCCAAAACTCCTTTGATGAAATGGTTGCCTATGCCTCCCTACCACCAGCTGATCTTGCTTCCCTCCAACCAAACCACTCCTCAGATGCGAACATAGATCGAAGACTAACTTTCTTGGATTCAAAACTCTGAAGTGCAATATAGTTGGTAGCAAATCTTATGAGACCGGGCCTGACCAAGGCACCCCCGCACTTCTCCCTCAATAGGTTCAATGAAAACCCATGATTATAGACAAATGTGCTCACTTGCCTAGCCCTTTCAACGATAGTCTTCACAATTTTCAGTTTCCCCATGTTCTTTAACATTAGGTCAATGCAGTGTGTTGCACAAGGAGCCCAAAAGAGTTGCAATTTGGGGTTGTTCATCATTTCAGTCCGGTCTTCTTGTAGTTACTTCCATTGTCAGTCACAATCTAAACAACATTCTTTATCTTAACTTCTTTCACAACCTCCTTCAAAAGCTTGTAAATATATTTTGCATCCTTTCTTTCTTAGATGCATTAACAGACTTTAGGAAAATGGTTCTACCATCACAAAACCATAAAATTGATGATGGACTTTCTCGTGGGCCCTGTCCAACCATCAAACATTATGGTTACCCCATAGCTATCCCACAAAACTTTTAACTCATCAGTATATGCTTTCAACTCACTCTTCTCCTTAGGAAAATATACATTCATCACCTAATATGTAGTCGGCCCCTTTATCCCTGGACCGGCCTCAACCACAGCATCAAGTATCGACTGGTAATAGGGACCTGTAGTGGTGTTTGCTGGGATGCTATGAAATAACATCCACTTAGACACAGCTTCCCCAACATAAGCCTCCATGTTACCCCACATCCTCTTTATCTTACGTTGTTTACTACCCTTTTTCCTGTACGCACGGGGATCCTGTTGTAGAACGGGGTCCACACGAGGTGGGACTACTGGAGGTGGGGCTGCCCTTGTACTTTGTGATCTCCTAAAGGGCAAAGAGATCTATGAAGATCCACTACCACCTGTTCTAGATGGACCAACTCCTCCATGTTTACGTCTTTCCATATCCTCACGAAGACTTTGTCAGCTCAATGCTTGCCCCCTGCCTCCAATCTCTAGCCTCTTGCTCAGTTTGTATGTCATCAGGCACATATACCGGGTCATCACTGTCATCATCACTATCATCAGGCACATATCGATGCATGGGAGCATGTAGTGCCTCTTCAAACTCTATCCTCAACTTCTCCTTCGCCACTTTTCTCTTATTCCCTCCCTTCATGTCTTCAGCTATGATCTTGGCAATATGATCAGGCACTTCACTGCATCTAGCCACATCTTTGAAATTTTCAACCAGATGTTGCTCAAGTCTTGTGGCCCCACCACCCATAAACCTTTTATGACAGTAGTTGCATTTTGTATGCCTCTTATCGCCATCAATCGGCTCTCTGTGTTTCCATGCAATTTCTCCACTATCACGACTACTAGTACTATCACGTCTCCCACCTCTCCCTCTTCTCTCACCTTCCTCATCGCCTCCTCTAGCCATTTTATATCACCCCGATGCTGATGCATAGAAAAAAGAATGTCATTATTAACTTACAAGTATATGGTAGTTGCTTATATTTTATATTTACATAAAATTATTTTTTAATCAATTTTAGAAAATATTTTAATGACATAATACAACAAAATCAAATATGGTATAACATAAAAAATATATAGTACACTCCAAAACACTTTAATATTAATCTGCTATTTTTATTTTTTTTAAATCAAAATAGAATATTTTTCCCTATTTTTAAAATTATTTTTCAATTATTAATCTATTTTCATATTTTTCAAAAAAAAAAAAAAATAATTACCGGCTGGAAAAAAATTTCACTCCGACGGAGTCGTAAAACAGCCATTGGTGACTAACATATATATAGTTGACATCCATCAAAGCAATATTTATCATAAAAAGTAACAATATATGTTAATGGAAAATGAATGTTTAAATCAGAAAAAAAAAATTTATGTACCAACAAAAAAAAATTCGACTCCGTGAGGTCATAGATCGGCTTCTAGTGTCTAACATATAAAAAATCTACAAGCATCCAACATGTATTTATATACTATTTCAAAAAAAAAAAAAGGTTTTAGAGAAAGAAGTTTACCTTTCCTAAGCTTTGAATGTGTAGATGTCTTAAGCTTTGAATGTGTAGATGTTCTTGTAGGAGTCCAATGGAAGTCAAAATGTGTTATGATGTGGCTAATTAGAGGCTTGTTGAAGTGTTTTTCTGTCAAAATATGCAAATGGAACCGAAACCACCGAGACAGGCGATTTCGACTGTCTCAACGAAATTATGTATTTATAAGCCTTGGAATGTATCGTTTCGGCGAGATACCAAAACGATACCAAAATTTGGTACATTATTCATTTCGTACCTTATTTCGTTTAAAAAAATAAAAAATAAAAAATAAAAAAGGAAAACCGAAATAGCGAGATTTCGAACTATGATCATGGATGGATCCATGATCTTCCTATTCATATTAGGAATTACCTGGCCAGTGGGGTGAGGTGTAATTATAACTTAAAGAACTTTCGCCAGTCCAATGTCAAGATAATGTTCTCTTCTGCCGTTGCACCAAATATAGAATGAAATCGTGTAACTGGAGTCAAGTTTCCCTGTTTGCTATATATTTTTGACAGCAAACTTGAAGATCTGACATACTATCCATCTGGTTAAGTGGCGTTGCTTGACATTTAGATATGGCATTTTTTTTTTTGGGTGGGAGAGGGGAGGTTAGTACATTGATATTTAGGTCTCCGTGACAATCAACTTCGGCCATTTGGAGCTAATGTTGAGTTGATAACTAGAGAATTGGAGAATGATTTGGCTCATCAGATATGACAGGTCATCTTTATTTATAATGTAGATATGCAATACAAAGGGTGTCAAATACGGAAAACAGTACAAGGCTAGGTAGTGTGTGTAGACACATATACGAGGTGGCATCCTTATCCTATCCTTAACACTACCCCTCAAGTTGGCGCATAGATCTCTCTCATGCCCAACTTGCATACTGTTAGAAGTCGATCATTAAGGAAAGAGAGGAATCGTGGCCTGCTGTTTAGCGCAAGCCACAATTCCCCTTAGGGTTATTGTGATCCTATTGGACCCAATCATATTAGAGATAGTAAGTTAGTAGTTTTCCTATTTCAGTCTTACTTTCTAGTTTGTAGGTTTCCTATAACAGTCTTACTTTCTAGTTTCCTATTCTGTAATAGTTAGTCTCTATATAATGAAGGAAGTAGGGAAGTCTCAATCTCATCAATTGGGACTCCCAAGTTCCACCATCACCTCTCTCTCTTTCTCCCTTTCTATCTTCTCTTTACATGGTATCAGAGCTTGATCCTTGAACAAGCAAGTCGATCACTGCTATCACTATCACCAGTAACAGCCCCTCTTATTTGGTTGTAACAGGTTCTTCCTAAAGGTTCCGGGATTTCATAGAGGGGGTGGTTTCATCCTTTGGCTTGCTGATTTTTGAATGGAGGTTTGATTGATTGTAATCAATCATATCTTGTGAAGGATCAACTTGAGTAAAATTTGATTGGGGAGCTATCCCACCTCCAGCAGCAATCAGTCCATCAGCTCTCATAGCCGTTTGTCGTCCTCCAGCCAGGACTACCAGGCTCTCAGCTCCTTACTTTGTGTCAACCAGCAGCTTCCTACCATACTAGTGCCTCCAGAAATAGCTCTACAACCCCCAACTAGTCAGCCCTGCATCATCACCCTTCAGTGCAATAGCTCCTCTCCAACAATAGATTGCCCACTCTCCTAGAGTATAGAAGACATCAGCATTGTCAGAAACAGGCTTCCACCACTCAGGTCAGTTCTGTTAGCTACTCTGAGCCTTTGTTACCCGCCATCCCTCTCTCCCAATGAACCCCTAGTCCATTTGGAATATTCGTGATCCAAATTCCTTGGCCAAGCACGCTGTTATTTAATCCTATCTCAAAGCCAGACATTTTGTTCTTTGCTGCCTCCTTGAAAGCAGAGTTCCCAACCTCTCGTCTGGCCTCTTCCAGTGCCTCTTCCTAGTTTCTCCTTACCACTACTCATCTTGTCCCAATAGCTGCATCTGGGTTTTATGGAATCCTTCCAAGCTCATGGTTTCTGCTATCTCCTCCTCTCAATGCATCCAGCTTTGCATCTCTGACCCTAGTGGTTGTAGCGTTTTTCTTTTCTCCACCATCTATCGTCTTAACAGGGCTGTTTCTAGGCTTCCTGTAGGACAACCTTCGTTGTTCCCTCATCCCAATTACCTTCCCTAGGGCATTGCTGGTAACTTTAATGTGGTGAGATTCACCCATGAGAAATAGGGAGGCTCCCCTACTTACCCCTCCTCTGTCAAAGCCTTCAATTCCTGCTTAGATGATATCAGCCTAAATGATCTGAGATGGTATGGGATCAAGTGATCTGAAATGGTCTGAGATGGTTTATGATAATGAATACAGTTTAAAAACATAAGGTAATTACAATGATACCCCCCAATCCAGCCTCCCCACTCTGAATTGGGTCGGTGGAAGGGGAAAAGCCCCAATGTGCCCCTGCGGCATACTTACTCCTATTCTAACAATTATCAATAAAGGAAATAAACAAATTGTAACCACCCCGAGCTATAGTACGAAAGGGTCCCCAAACATCAAAGTGAATGATACAAAAGGAACATACTATAATTTAAATGTGGGGAGTAAGAAGAACAAGTATGTTTGGCTAGCTCACAAATGTCATAAACAAACTTGTCCAGGCTACATTGCTTTGTTAAAGAAAGAAATAGTAAACTCAAAATCCGAAAAAAGAGGGATAACCAAGTTTATGATGCTAGCGATGCAGTTGTTGGAGACCACTATCTCTCCAAAGAGTATGAGCGGAAACCTTCAAAGACATAGCAGTGAGATGTGGATCCAGATAGTACAGCCCATCATCTACCATAGCCAATCGTTGCCCCATCACCAGATCCCTGAAACACAAATAGGAGAATAGAACAAGACAACAATTTAGTTCAACAGTCAGACGATAAATAGAAAGCAAATTAGCATAAAGATTAAGCACATATAAAACAGAGCAAAGGGATATGGTAGGAGAACAATGAGCAGACCTTTTCCCAAAAATAGAGGATAAGGATCCATCTACAACACGAACTTTGTCCTTACCTGAGCACGGAGGGTAGGAATGAAACAACTCAAAAGAACTAGCCATGTGATTTGAAGCTCCTGAGTCCAGAAATGGGATAAGGCATACTTCTGGTTCATCCATTCCTAGTATTGACTATAGCTCCCAGACCTAGACACATGGTGGTGGCTTTGTAGACGGCTTATTCTCCTACGCAGCCCAGCCATACATGTTGCCGGAAGCATCAGTTGGCAATAGCTCAATGGCGGGTTCTTCTTCTTCGTACTATGGTGGTAACACATACCCTCGGATAGGTTGCCTTTAGTATGTAGATGAATCAGTTTTTTTGGCAGTTGTGGAAGACTACGTTCGATTCTTCTCTCAGAATATGACGTAACATGCATTTGTGGTGCAATCAGAGGAAAATGCACGTTGACTCTATCGTATTAGGTGTGGAATCCAACTAGGCCGTCATAGTTCTTTCTAGTTGACAGTCATTATGATTAGTGTTGTATGACTAATATGTTTGGGACTTGGGATATTGCCATTTGGGACTTTGAGATTTAAGAGTAAGAAGCTCAGTGGATGGCTTTAGTTGGGACTTGGGAGTTAGGGAGTTAGGGAGTTGCATAGTATGTTACTCTAGTACTTTAAATATTACTTAATTAATGTTAAGGTATGTTTTGATCATGGCTTAGATGCATTATTTACTTGTTTTACTATCATATTATATCTAGTTCTAGCAATATTTCATAAAATCTTCAGAACAGTTCGACGGTTGCTGCCAAACTAGGGTGCAACTCTAAAACACTGTCATGTTCTAATATTTTTGCAAATTCAAGTTCTAAGCATGTTTATTACCTTAAAACAAGCTCCCCACCAAGTTTCAGGTCATTATATGGCCGTTTGACCACCGAAACAGTCAACCTTGTAAAAAAAAAAACACCCAACTCGTTGAAATCTTGCCGAGATTTTGGTATTTCGGTGGTAAACGAAACGAGATTTCGAACCTTGGTTAGCAGCACAACCGCTTTTCAACGTAACTGGATTCTACTTGCTGAAGATTAAACAGATCAATCACTGTTTGAATATGGGGGAGGACTCTTCCTCTATAGGGATACTATACAAGGCATATCGTGGGAATACTTAGATTGGTCTCCAAATCATAGGACATCCATAATGCTAAATACTTCATCTTCAAATATCCTTTTCTGCCTAAGAAGCTCTTCAGCAGACCATATTTCAGTTTCTCACTTGCGTTCAGAGTACTCTTCCAATATGGACACATTGCACATTGTAAGTCTTTAAAAAGTGTTTTTACTTCTTCCAGCCTTAAATGGTAATATTCACGATATGCTCCCTATGGTAACTGGGTTCATAAATTATGGTCAACAAACAGTACGAGCTGCAAGGTATATCGGTCAAAGTTCATGATTTCCTTATCCCATGTGAATTACCTTATCCCATGCGAACCTTTTACCTGTAACTATCCAATATCCTTATGAAAAATTGATCACATCAGAGCATTTCCAGAAAACATGGTCACAACATTACAATGTGGTCCCTGCAGTCTTATGACTCCTCCAGCCTGAAAGGTTGTTAGTACCAGCAATTATAGGATGTGATCAAGTTTCAATAACTTCCACATCCCTAGATTGACTTGGATGAGTAATATGTAACTGTTGTACAATAAGGTTCAAGTGTAAACTACCTTTCTAGATTGAACACAATGATGGGTTGAATTATCTGTGTATTTACTAATTTATGTCATTTGCATGCCTGTAAACTAATCTCACCTTGAACCATATTTTTATGAAAATTTGAAGGACTTATGTTCTGAGAATCTTGAAAACAAGAAGGTTCTTTAACTGAACCTTGATTCTATAAGATTATTGCATCTCCCCATCTATAATATTTTTTTCTTCCCATTTTATGTTCTTTAAACTGATTCTTTCTTGGGTGATAGCTCTCAACTGTTCTTCATGTAGGTAATGCACCCATTTGATGCCCAAGCAGATGGGGAGCTAAGTCTCTCTGTTGGTGACTACGTTGTGGTTCGCCAGGTACTAAAAACTTGCTTGTATCAATGCTGTAGCACATTTTTGGTGCAGCGTTTCTCTTCCCATTTATTAACTCTTCTCCCCGCAACTGTCCAATTTCTGATACTGGATTGGCCAGTTTGGATTTCCCTAATTGATTTGTTTTGGATCATGATCTGTCAAAGAGGTGGAAATGAAGTTAGATTGATATGTTGGTGCCTTGGTGGTCCATATGTCGTATTGCCTGGCTATGATGGACATACCAGATATTTCATATTCATTGACTACTGAGCTTAGATGTGTTGTGTCAGTCTGTCAAGCACAAAATCCATCTTGTAAATTTAGGCTGGCAATATTAGTGACTGCTGCATGTGTCTATACTGAACTGGAAACGCTTATATCATGAAATTCAATGGGAACTTCCAGTATTAATTTGCTTTGACCTGAAGTTTGGAAGCAGCTTCAAAGGAAAGGCTTAGTGTTGGGAAAGATCCCTCATCGACTAGCTATGCGACATTGGATGTCTTCATATACAAGTTGGGCCTCTCCAGTTAATAGCTGAAGCTTTTGGTTTTGATACTTCAACATGGTATTATAACCACCAGGCCTACTATATCAATGATTCACTCGTGTACGGCCATCCGAAAGAGAGGTCACACATACCACATGTACTACCACCCATACAAGGGGCAACATGTCGGGGGTGAATGTTGGAATAGTCCCATGTTGACTAACTCTAGAGCCTTGGATGCCTTCAAAAACCAGTCAGATGAGCTTCTCCTTTTAATAGCTTAAGCTTTTGAGTTGGACACTCATATAGCTGACCAAAGTCAACCCCAAAACTGAATAGTCAACATTTAACCAGAGCCAGCCCTTGATTCTTAATCAGAAGTTCTACCCAAACTTAGTGGAACTAATTGAATCATTTAGCTGCTGGTTTGATCGGTTCGGGCAAGTTATGTCTGAACTACATAATGAAGCTATAAAATGCAATTTAAGATGGGATGGAGGATATATATGTTACATGAAACATGGAGTTACATTGGGTTGAGTCAGGTTGCTCAAATCTCAAGCAATGTTGTTCCTTGGCCCAACACCAGCCTTTGTTGATCGTTCTTGGATTGAGCCAATGTGCTCCTAATTGCTGCACTGGTACTAATGAATTAATTAGGTTCTATCAATCTGTAAACATTTGAAGATGCTGTTAGATGGAAGGCTAGGCCCTTTCTTTTTGACATCGAGTTCCTTGGAGTTCGTTTATTTTTTATATTATTTCTTCATGTGATGTTCACCAGGTAGCTCCTAACGGATGGTCCGAAGGTGAGAATAAGGGCAAGGCTGGATGGTTTCCCTCTGCTTATATTGAAAGACGAGATCAAACTCCAACAAGCAATGCAATTGAATCAACATAACCGTCCTGGTGCCAAACCTCCTCACTTGATTATATTGTATATGCATTCCCATATCCTGTTCCTTTTGTATCTACCACATTGTAACAATGTTACTTCTTGGTACATAATAAACCTCAAGCTCTTTGTAGATACGTAATGGTGTAAAAGATTGCCTTCCAAGTCTTGAGGTGTTCTTATGTCTTAAGAGAGGGTCTATTTCTGTAACTTCCAATTATTTTGGTTAATAAGTGATTATTATGTGATTGTAGCAGAAGCACATGTACCCGTCTTACAGCCACAAATGTCATATATAAATCTAAATTTGTTGCTGCTCTAAACGTGAGGTAGACATGGGTGTGGGTTTTGAAAAACCCCTTTTTTTTTTTTGGGGGGGGGGGTGGGGTGGGGGGGCGTGGGTTTAGAAGGGATTTCAACAACTTGGTTGATGCAAGAAGTTGACCAAGCCAGATGATCTTAAAAGTCTAATTTATTGGGTGCTCAAGACTGTTCATCTTCCTCTTTTCCTCAGTTTTGGCAGGTTTGAGTATTTGAACTACTATTTTTGTATTCCTTGTTGAAAGTGTGCACCTCAAATCGATATGAGGCTCTCTTTGGTATTATAATAAATTATGGACAGCAAATAATATTCGTTTGGTTACTATTTATATGATTGATTATATAATAAGAAATAAGTTTGGTATGCTTATTTATATTATATAGAAAAAATAATGCTAACCTGTCGCATCCTCTACACCCAAACACTAGTTGCATTAAAAGATAGTCCTACCCCCATGTGGCCGGTGCTTCTACCTAATTTTCCATTGACCTGTTTGCTATCACAATAGCCTCTTGACAGTTAGTGTTCTTTTGCCCATATTATATAACCCTAAAACTTTTATTACAATCTTCACCCCAACCTCCACCCCCCCCCCCCCCCCAAAAAAAAAGGGGAAAAGGTTTGTTACAATCTATAATTTGACCAAGGATTCTTGGCCATCCTCATCGCCCCACCCCCGGTTAGCATTCTGTTGTACAATATTATATAACCCTAAAACTTTTATTACAATTTATAGCAAATATATATATATATATATATCTATATATATAAAAGAAAGAACATTACCTACTGACACGTACCTACACCTAGACATAGCAGGTGTGAAAAGATCGTGTTGCCCTGCGTTGACGATGCTTGTGTGTGTCCTATCATTGGTTGTATCTGCTTGTGTGTACATGCACCAGTCAGTGCCGTTCTCTTGAACTATATATATATTTAACAATCTATAGCATATTTGAGCAAAGGATTCCTGGCGATCTTCATTCGTCAACTCCCACTCTCACTTCTCTTAGAACTTTTACAAACACATATCATCGAGTACAATCGTTCAGCTCTTATCCATAGCTACTTGGGCAATTGACACATATCCAACGGCTATGCTTGTTTTCACAAAAAATCCACCCATCCTGAGGTTGCTAACCCGTACCTGATTGTTCTCCTTGGACCCATCTGAGATTTTTCCTCTACGTGTTCAAATATTGTATAATTTGATTACTTTTCCTGTTGGCAATTCTCCATTTAGATATTATTTTTTCTTGATTAGATTCTTGGGATTATGGACTGAAGATTTTCCAAAGATCTAAATAGCAACTGCGGTATGATGACCCTCTTCTTCCTTTATTTCATGAAATTTTTTTCTTCGATGAATGTATAAATGAAGAAAATAATTTGATCCTATTAAATTGCTTCCAAGGGCCTAAGGAAAGAATTAATTAGGGAGTTAATCACAAAGATTGAGCTCTCGGCTTCTTCCTATGACACTACTTGGGTAACAGTGGTCCCTTCTTCATGTTCCCCTCATTATTCTTGTTTCCCTGAGTGTATGACCTCGATATTGGAGAATCAGCTCCCTGATGGCTGATGGGGTCTTCCACATTCCCAATCCATACGTATTAAAGATGCCTCGTCCTCCACATTGGGCATGTGTGCTTGCACTCAACGTTGGAATGTTGGTGAAGAACATGTTAAAAGTAGGGGTGTAAGTTTGGCCCTAAGGCCGAATCCTGTCTAACCCGGTTATGAGGGTTAATTTGGTCCAACTCGAGCCAACTCTGATTAGTGCTCGATTAGGCCTGAGTTGAAAGCTAGGCCCAGTCCAAACCAGCCAATCGGCCCGACCTGGCCCGATTATAACCCTGATCTATTATTGTGTTTAGTAATAGTGTTTCCCTTCTCTTAGGCTACATCATGTGTTACACAAGCCTTACACAGGCAGTACACAAGTTGTCTATATGACTTCAACCCACATCATGTGTTACACAAGCCACATATTCTTACCTATTGACCTAAGATGACCAAATGGCCAAACTATTTCTCCCATTTTCTTTACGTAAGCTATTTTTTTGTATCTTGTCATGTATTGATATGAACACTAGGTTATAGTAGTAATCATGAAGAATTGGGACAAAATTTGGCATGTCCAGTTTCTGGGAGATGTGGTGCTGCTAGGTGATTAGAAGGTCTATCTTATAACCAAATTGACAATCTTGCTTGGTGCAAATTTATGGATTGAGGGTGGATAAGGGCTGGCCATAATCTTAATATCTCCCCACTCCCTTTTGGTAAGTATAGGCTTAACATTTCTAACCCTTTGTAGGAAAAAAAATTACAGGAGTAGTAAGGGTCAACCTCACCCAACCTTGAGCCCGACAGGGTTGGGCTTGAACATGAACCCAACAAGGTTGGTTTGGGTCTATGTAGAAAATTAGTTCAATCAAAATATTGAGAGAGCACACTTATCTTTGGTTGTTGAGCTTTCACGAGATCTTCGAACCATGAACTCTTAGAAAACCTGTAACAAAATATGTTAGTAAAATAGATGGGCTGAGTCGTGTCACTTGACACTCTCCTTAAGACCATAGACGCCCCCAATGGTGTAACCGGGTGAATTACGAATCGACTTCCAAAATGAAACAACCCAATGGCACCCCTAATAGTTGTGCACTCAACTGCTAGACCCCTTCGAGTACTCCCATGTTGTGCTCAAACTAAAGATGAAAAACTCAAAATACACTATAGACACTCAAAATAAGAGTAAAACAATATCTCAATTCTCACAACACACCATAACTTGAGTGGACTTTATAGTTGAACATTGGTGTGTATAATGCATAGAGATCCCCTCTATTTATAGAGGAAAAGAGACTTCTAGAAAAGAAATGAGGAGATAAGGTCCCTCAAAATGAAGAGACAAAGACTCTCATAAAGTAAAGTAAAGAGTCCCAAAGATGAAAAGATAAAGTCTTAAAAATGAAGAGACCATATTAAGTATTATTTGTAAATACAAGATATGTTATGAGAATACATAGAGATAAACATATGAGAGGTCATACAAAAAGATAGAAAGATGGTCAAATATGAAAAGACACAAGAAACCAAAAAGTAATTTGAATCTTATAATAATTTAAATTAAATTACCATTTAAATTCCAACAACCTAAGATTGGATTGGGGTTTTAAAACCCGGCCCAACTCAACTCTATTTCAGCCCTTTTTTTTTTTTTTTTTATCAAAAAGGGTATTTACAACTAATCTGTTCAAGTCCAATCTTATCACTTCAATTTCCATCTTTGTCTGTTAAAATAGGTTAAGTTATCAGTTCTGTCACTGGCATCCATTTTATTTTGTCCAACTTTGCCTCAGCAAATAATAAGAAGCAACATTCTCCTATTGGGTTTGGTATCATATTTTCTAAGATGATTGATTATGCTAAAGACATGGGTTTGAATCTTCCTCTTAGCCTGTGGATTCTAGATTCTTTACTTCTTGTCAAAAGGTGATTGCTTTTTTATCTGTCCTTATATCTGTTCAATTATGGAAAATTTTAATTCTTTGAAGGGCATAATATAATGCTTAAGACTCTGAAATTTTGGCACCTAGGGTTTCAGTTCACTTTAATGATTCCCTGACTTTTCTAAACAAGGTGTGAAACTCAAGACCCATTTATAGATTGTGCAATGAGAAGGCAATCCTTGTCGTCATGGTTCCGAAATCTACATGACTCAGCTTTTTTCATTATTTACTTTCCTTCTGTAAAACTTCCAACTCTTTTAATCTTCCAATTTAAACTGAAGTTGATTAATGGTTGGTCACTGTAAGGCTTTGTGAACGTGAACCTTACACTTGAAGCTTTCTCTGACTCAGATAAGTGATTGAGACCAATTTGATTTGGGGCAACATTGAAAAGTCAGTTGAATCAGTCTAAATTTTTAGTGCTGAAATTGATATATATGAATTTAAGTGGTTCGCATTAACCCAAAAAAAAAAAAATGTTAGGTTCCTTCAGATCAGGGTTTTAAAAATTTGATTGCACAACGTATGGCTAATTTTATGGGCATAACTGTTTTGCATGGGAATGCCTCTTTTGTCATCCTATACTGTAAGATTTCACAAACTTTGATGTGTCTGCTTTATCGAACCTTGTATTCGTGTTTGCATTAATACAATGTCGTTAGTGTAGAGTGAAACCTCGTTAATCAGTTAATGTGCTGAAAGGATTAAACTTTGGAAAGAGACTTCGTTTTGTGTTTGAAACGAAAACCAAGGTGTTCGGGTCAGCTTATACGCACCTTGACTAATCCTCGAAGAGATAAGCGTAACAACCCACTGCCATAGTCTCCATGATGGGGAATCGAACCTGGGACCGTGCGTCTGTCCACACAATCTCCAATTCACCCTAACCATCTATAGTATCTACTATTTTTCTTTCAAATAGGCTCTCTTGATCTCTTAATGCTCCCTCGAAGGTAAGCAAAAAAGCTAAGCTTTTCAATTAATTGAAATTGATTTTTCCGTGCAACACCATTATAACTATATCAATATGTTTATTTTTTATATTGCATCCAATATAGGGTCCACTATTGCGTTCTCTCTCAACCATTCAATCCTCTAGGAGGGCTCTATCTATTTCGTATAGGATAGTTTGGCCCAATTCCGATTCCTGTGTATGTGCTGATGTTGTTTCAGATTCCAGAAGTGTAATCCATTCTCAATAAATAAATCTTTTCTTTCCTACAAAAAAAAAAAAAAAAGAGAGAGAATTTCAATAATATAAAATCATTTTGCTTCTTTTCTTTAGAATTATGTTTTATTATCTTTATGAATTTAATTGTTTGTAAAAATTACGTTTTTTTTTTTTTTAATAATTTTTTTGAGGACATTAATGCTGATTGAACCAAATTTAATGTTTAGAGATACTATTGAAAGGCTTATGAGTGAGAAAAATTTTATATTCACAAAAAAGTAGCCACAATTTTCACGTTTTTATTATATGAGAACAATTTTATATTCACAAAAAGGTAGCCACAATTTTCACTTTTTTGTTATAAAATGAAACAATTTTTTCAATGGCATGTATTGTTTAATAATTGAAAATATTTGATCATTAAGTATAGTGATGCATAGAGATTGCCAAATGTTATTCTCTGTCAACAGGGATTACCAGCTAAACAAATAATACAAGTAGAAAACGTTACTTTTTTTTTTTTGTCTCTCAATTTTGGTTCATTTTGAATCCTTGTAGTTGAATGGATTTTCAATAACATAATTACAGGTAATGCCTCTCTCTCTCTCATTATGAATCTCTTTGGTTGAATGGAGTTTAAATGGTATGCTTGTTTAATAACTGAAAATATGGAGAAAGTTCCTTAAAAGGCAGCATGGTCCCTGCGCTAGCACTGGGTCCAATAGGTGTACTAGTGGAAGCATCAACAAGAATGGAATTTCTACCCTTCATGAGGGGTGGGATGGGCATTTCATCCAACTTTGTATCTAGGCATTGGAGCCACACTGCATTTTAGGCTTCTTTTTCACTTAAAAATATTTATTCTTCTTCTACAGTTTTAACCATATTAATGCATAAAGATTGCCCACATATGTTATATTACAAAACTTCTCATGGTTTTAAAAATCTCTTACTTTTGTGATATTTTATTTTTGGTAATGATTTTTGTGATATTTTATGATGCGTGTGTGGCCGATCTCCTTCTTGGGATGTTGATAAAGTGAGTAAAACAAAGAGAAAATATGAGATAGAAGGAATGAGATAAACAAGGAAATAAATTTGAAAATTAAAATGATAGATAATTTTAGAGACGAAGCTATTATATATTAGCTAATTAGGAGGTAGCCCACCTCTTGGCCTTATTAAGGAAGACATGAACTCATTCTCTCAAGAGAGAAATTGTAGGAACCTCTTTTATCTTTCAAGTCTACTTTTTTCATTTGAGAATATTCCCATTAAATATGATTATAAGCAGTTACAACTTTAAAAAATAACTCATACCCACGTACAATATTTTCCACATAATATATAACTCCTCTAAAACTACCCAATAACTATTTAGAAAATAAATATAAAACTATAAAAATAACTACTAGCCCACTACCCTATGCCAAGTCACCCAAACTCCCGTACGTAATAAATCGATCCCCCTAAAATTGGTCTTGTCCTTAAGACCAAATTGTAGGAATTTGAATTTTTATGGTTTCTAAACCTCCAACTTACTTCAACCATGAAAGCTTTACCAATGGATAAAGATTTGAACTTTCTTTTCATGAATTTGTTGGTCAAGTGTTACTTGTATTTTTTTGGGATGAAAAGTGAAGTCTATGTCGAAGAAAGAACTCCTTAGAAGAAATTCATATATGCTAGAAGACTCCTCCTCCACCATCTTTTATTTGGCTCTGATACCACTTGATGTATGCGTGGTTGATCTCCTTCCTCAAATGTTGATAAGGTGAATAAAACAAAGAGAAAATAGGAGATTGAAGGAAGAAAATAAACAAGGAAATAAATTAATAAATTAAAGGATAGATAATTTTACAGATAAATATGTCTTGACTAATTGGGAGGTAGCCCGCCTCTTGGTCTTGTTGAGGAAACCATGATTTCTTTATCTCAAGAGATAAATTGTAGGAATAATTTTTGTCTTTTAAGTATATTTTTTCACTCAAGATTATCCCATTAAATAGGATTATAAGTAGTTTTAAATTTTAAATAATAACTCCTACCCACGTACAACACTTCCCACGTAACATATTACTCTTCTAAAAGTACTCAATAATTATTTAAAAAATAAATATAAAATGATAAAAATAATTACTAACCCACTACCCCATGCCATGTCACCCACAACTTCTGTACATAACATTTTATTACAACATAAAAAGAGATGTGATTTTGTGATGGTTAGAACTTAAAATGTATGATATCCCATAGCAAATAGTTATGTTGTGATATTAGTTGCTAGTAAGTTATTTATTCAAACTTCATCTTATGGTTCTTTAATAGTTCAATACTATCTTTTCTTATTTTACATGTAAAGTTTTTTAATGATTTTTTTTTTTTATAATTTTATTTCAATTTTTTTGGTATACTTTTGTTGTGATGTTATCAATTGTTTTGTTTCTTCACTAATTTTTTTTTTTAACACAATTCCTATGGTATTTTGTTGGAAATCTTTCTATGTTTGATTAAGCTTCTTAACTCCCTTTCTCCACAATTTATATTTCTTTCTCCCCGGTTATATGGTCACATGTGCATTTTTACTAATATATATATATATATATATATAGATAGGAAAAAAGAATGCTATCCATTGGTGCAAGTAGTTGCCTAGACACAGTGGGTGCAAAAAGATTGCTACCCTTGTGATGAAGTTGCTACTGCGCGCCCTTCCATTGGCCCCTGCACTGGTGTGCAAGGCCAACAGGGTAGCATACTCTTGCTTATATATATATATATATATATATGGGTGAATGTTATCTCTAGGAGTGTAGGGCTGCAATTAGCCATGGAGGCAGGCAAAACGATAACCATGCCCCCATGAGAGGTGGAAATGCCCACACTGTTGATACTTCTAGGTTTGCTCCCATTGACCATTGAGCTGGTGCAACCCCTACAATCCTGGACAGAAAACATTCTCCTCTCTCTCTCTCTCTCTCTCTCTATATATATATATATATATATATGGAAGAAAGAATGCTATCCAATAATGTGTACCTATGCCAAGACAAAGCAGGTGTAAAAAGACTATGTTGTCTCGCACTGAAGATACTCCGCGCAACCTTCCATTAGTCATGGGTGCTAGTGTGTACATGCACTATTGGGTACCTTCTCTCGCTTGTATGGATTAAAAATAAACAGGGGGCTAAGCCCTGGGGACCTCAGCCTGGGCTGATTTTTTGAAAACCCAGGCCTAGCCCAAGTGCAAATGGAGAAAATACGAGAATAAGAAAGATATTTTAATTAAAGATAATGACAATACTTATAGTCCCATACATACTCACCTGATAGTTTTTCATAGGTCGCCTTATGAGCTAGCCGGTTAGCTAACCCAATATGGCCCCAATGAGTGTGTGAGTGAGTTTGCAATTGTTTAGATGTTAATATATATATATGTAAATATAAAACATTCAACACCTGTAAAGTTTTCCAGTCCCATCCATCATATACATCAGCTTCCAAGCAGTACAATAAAATTTGTTGTTGCATTTTGATATCTTGCACCGGATCGACTACCAACTAGGTTACTTTTTGAGTTTGGCTTCAAGTGCATTCTTGTTGCTTTCACCGCTCCCAACTCAATAATATGGAGAAGTTAAGATGATGAACCCGACAAGTAAAAGGAGAATTTTACATCACTCGGAAAAAGAAATGTATGTAGCCCCTACCATCAGATATTATATAATCATCGATGACTTTGAGATAAAAATAAAAATAGACTTTTCGACAATGTAGGAAGAAATATAATTGGAAATGTAGAAGAGAGCTATGATTTATAAATCAAAAGATGAGGAGATCTTCCCAATGCAAGGAGGGTCACTTGGGCATGACCATAGTTAACAAATTCGGATTCGGGAATTATTCGGACGGAGAATTATTCGGAATAATTCGGATGATTAATTGAAGGATTCGGTCAAAAAAGCGGTCAAAAAAGCTTATTGGGTTTTTGTTTTTTTAAAAATTTTTTTTTTTATTGTTTTTTTTTTTAAATAATGTTTAAATAAACCGAATAATTCGGTTTAATTCGGATTCGGTCCGAATTATTCGCGATTTATATTCAGTTTTGAAAAAGTCACGAATTTTAAAGAATTTTATTTTTAATTCGGATTCGGTCCGAATTTTTGATAAAATTCGGAAAAATTCGATTCGGCCGAATAATTCGCGAATTATTCGGCCGAATTGATAACTCTGGGCATGACGTGCTAGTGCCTCTCCTTGTTCATCAATAATGGATAGAAACTAATCTATTTGATCCTTGAGTTATTCTCCATAAACCCATCAAACCACGTAATGGAGGATTTTAGCAACATATTATTATTAGAACCAGAGATAATTGGGTTTTTATAAGATGAATAATCTGGCACTGCTTTACTATAATTTTGGTCATAGATAGGTTCAAAAAATCAACTGTTGAAAATGACGAAGAGTCTGATTCGGATTTCATTTATGTAATTTGCAAATATACTATGTTGTTTCGTAGATGCCAAATCGAATAGGTTAGCAATGTACCCACAAGATAATAACCAGATATCTCATTTTTATGGTGGGCATAAGGTGAAATCAACTCTAAGCCCTAGTAGTTATTCAACCCACAATATATCAATTTATCAGAGAGAACAGGAGAATATGACATGCCCCAAAGACATATTGTCTGAGAGTGGCACAGAGGATGAAAAGATTGGAAATCTATGATAACTTTTTGGATATTGTTAGGGAAAAATTATGCTCACTAATACCAGCATGACACTTGAACCAGAACTAGACGAGGCAAACCAGGATCAAACTGGTCCTACTGGTCCCAGGAGACAGCAGATGAACCAAGGCTCACCCAAGGACTAGCTGTCATTGGAATACCTTTATAGCTCGACAACAACTGAGCGACCAAGCTACTCATGGATGCTCATGGTGCCCTTATCAAGCTACTAGGTTTTTTGTTAATGCTCAGAGAACTGTGACTGAGCTACTAAGCTACTTGTAGGCACTCGAAGAATCCTGTATAAGTGTGATAGCTCACTCCCAGCAAGGAGATTCACTCCTAGTCAAATATTTAACCGCCCTGCAAGGAGTAGATTATCACTAAAAAGGACTCTCAATCATCCCTAAAAGGAAGGGGAATCCCTCACCGATCAAGACACTCCCTATCTACGCACACTTCAAATATAACTCTTACTACACTTGGACTCCTACCAGCCTTGGGACAAGTACCAAGTTGGAAACTCTCTACAATTGTCTTGCTACAACTATAAATACTCAGGTAAACCCAAATTCCATGAAATACTATTTTCAAAGAGATCTGACTTAGGCATCAAAGAGTTCCTGTTGGATCAACCCGATGCTCACTCTCTTTTGTCTATTCCTCTTTGCAAGTTGCATGGAAATCCTATGGCGATCTCTTGCTGCAACAAATTCGAGTCGTCCATGGGAAACTTACAAGCAAAGGAACTATCTCATGGCCACAAGGAAGAGCATGTGTTTAGCTGGTTAGATCTAGAATCACTTTGTCCCATGGACGACCAAGCAGGGATCAGCTAGTAAGGAGCCTAGCAGGACACTGACACCACCCCACAACTTGTGGGAATCCTTCCTCCACCACTAGAGCAATTAGACCCTAGCTCTCCTACCACAAATTCATAGTTGTAGGCATAGAAACTCTAAGTGTTGGAGATGAACTCGTTGTTCAGAAACCTAATTTTGCAGTTCGGATTAGCGCTTCTTAAAGTACCACCTCCTGTCGTCCAGTCGATCAAAGTGTTACCAACAAGACCAAGGCTTGCTCGAGAAGCGGTTGGTCATACATATTCTACAAATATGCACCGGAACGGCCTACCGCTTGTTGACAGATGTAGAGATGGTGGTCATGAGTTGTGGGAATACACACCTGAAAGACCCACCACTCTCCAACTGACACGAAGATGGTGGTCGTGTGGGTTCTGCTAATACACACCGACACAATCTACCACCTATTGGTCGAAATAGAGATGAGGGCAATTATACAGGTCCTTCTACATGCCGACAACATGACCCATTGCCAGCTGAGCGGCGAGAACCCCTAGCAAGCACACATAACCCTCCAGAGGCCCAAGAGGCGATACCTTAGCAGTAGAAGCATCGATACCTCATGGGTATCGGCTAGAGGATCCGTGCCATGGGGACAGGCCACCAAGGAGATCCGGCTAACTAAGAAGGTCTGATCCCTAATGAGGCTAAGTCCCCCCAAAAGGAGGAACTCGTTGAGGCAAAGCTTGCCATGATCTTTGCTCGAAGTGGCAAAGGGGATCATCCACAAAAAGGAAGGGAAGGCACTAAAACCACATGTCCAACTAGAGAAAGTAATTTGGACTACCACATTTGCGAGCTTTCCAAGAAGGTCAACATCCTGAAGAAGCCGACCACTAGGATGCCAGTTGTCTTGATCCACAATTCCTTATTTGATGAGCTGATGAACGCTCCTGTACCCTAGAAATTCAAAATGCCAAGCTTCGTCTTATATAATGGAACAATTGACCCAGTGGATCACCTGCGTTATTATAGTTCCATCATATCTGTTCAAGGGAACTCTAATGTGACATTGTGTCGAGTGTTCCCAGCCTCTTTGAATGGAGTTTCTCTGATTTGGTTCTTCGCCATAAAGCCCAAGTGCATCAATAACTATGATAAGGCCTTTATGGTAAGATTTCAGAGTTGCATCCTCCAGCAGAAAGACTCTGTGAGCCTCTTCGCCACAAAGCAAGGCCACGAAGAGGCATTGTGAGACTACCTCAGCAGGTTCACGGAAGCAACCATAGTGATCAAGAATCTCAAGGATTATGTAGCTTACAATGCTCTTTTCCATTGAGGAATTCATCAAATCCTTGTCCAAGAAGATGCCTATAGGAAAGACCAAGTTGTTGCAGCACTGCCACAAGCATATGACTATAGACGAGAACTTGGTAGCACATAAGGGTATTACATTGTCAAACCAGGATGAGAAGAGTACCACCACGTGCACCAAAGATGATGCATGAGATTTAAAGAAGTCATGAGCGATAAGTCTTGACAACCCACCATTAAATTTGGCCTGGTCCAAAATTCTAATAGAGATCAAAGACAAGAGGATCATACACTAGTCAAAGCCCATATAGTCGAAAGCCTGAGGAGCGCGGCTCCAAGAAATAGTACAAGTTTCGTAGAGATAGAGGTCACCACACTAATGAGTGTAGGCAGTTGAAGAGGGATATTAAAGACCTCCTCAAGGATGGCTACCTCAAGGAATACATAAAGGCTCAAAAGGATGACCATCCGACTAACAAAGAGTAAGGAGAGTCGACTGGTTAGTGAGACAAGCCATGGAGAGAAGACAAAGAAAGGAGGTCACTGAGTGAAAAGTGACCCATAGGGGTGTGAGTTATTACGCATATACATTAACTGAATTGATTACTTGTGTACACTAAAACAAGGTCAATAAAGAGTCTACATTATGCTAACTTAGGTGAGAGATTATACTTGAGCTTGACCCCTATTTCGGGTCAAGAGGGGTGGACCCTTGATTGGTGCGGGTATGAACTTTCTTATGGATTCTCCACACTCAGGGGAAGATGGTCTTGACCTCCAACTTTCTTTCTCGAGAGATACTGTGTGTGGTAATATTCGGGCAGAGTTTCAGCTAGGAAAGGTTACTTTCGGATTTAAATTTTGGTAGAGCTTCAGGTAGGGAAGGCTACTTCCAAGCTTAGGATGAGGTGGCACTCCGACAGAGTTTACACTAGGAAGGGGATACAGGAGGACTTAGGCTGAGGTGGCACTCCAATTGCGCTTCCGCTTGGGATAGACTAAAGGAGAGCTTAGGCTAAGGTGACACTCCGGTAGAGCTTCTGCTAGGAATAGGCTATAGGATGGCTTAGGCTGAGATGGCACTCCAACAGAGCTTTTGCTGGGGATAAGCTATAGGAGGGCTTAGGCTGAGGTGGAACTCCGGTAGAGCTTCCACTGGGAATAGGCTATAGAAGGGCTTAAAAGGCTTGGGAAGGCTTGGGAAGGCTTGGGAAGAATTTTGAAGAACTTCAAAGATCATTGAAGAACTCCAAAAAACTTCGAAGGAATTAGGAAGAACTTTAAAGGGGAGGGAGAGAAGGGCAGGATGTCTCCAACAAGGGTGCTCACCAAGTGGCTCAAGTGCGTCATTTCAAGGAGGTGGGTATTTATAGGTTTCTTGGACCAATGGGGTGAAAAAGGAATTTTCTTAGCCAATGGGGTGAAAAGATGGTTTTTCAGTTAATAAGGTGCAACGACATAGGGTACGCTAGCAGAGTGGTGCGGGGTACGAAAGCGGGTGAAGAGGGAACATCCACCAAAATCCCATAGCCGAATTAGGGTCATGGGCACTAGGAGCTGGGCTGTGGGTGTGCGGCACGGGGATGCGAGCAGGGTAGAGCTATAGTGGGCGAGGGGCCACAGGGCAAGGAGCACAGGGCAAGGGGCCGGGGACGTTGGTGTGTGGGTGTGTGCATAAGTGTGCAGGGGTGTGCATGGGTATGTGCGGGTGTGTGCATGGGTGTGCATAGTGTGCACGGGTGTGTACATGGGTGTATGTGGGTGTGTGCACGGGGGTGTGCATGGATGTGCATGAGTTTTATCTTTCGGTGATGATTGCCGGAGATTCGTCGGTCTGATTTTGATGTACCATATATCGTTGGAATCGTGATTCTGAGCACTTTCTCTGCACTTTGGACTGGATTCCTTCATATATGTGAGGTCATAATTGGACCTTTCTTTTCTCTGACACCAAGACTTCTAGGGTTTCTAGGATTTCTGGGTGTGAAACGAGTGTTTCGGGGCTAGGTTACCTCAGTCAGTTGTCATCTCTGTTGATCGAAAGCAAAAGGCCATGTCTATGATCCGTAAGTCATCATAGCCAAGGGAGGGTGACAAAATTGGGTGTCTACAGAATGCTCCTCTTTGGCCGAGGCCTGTGCCACAGCTGAAGGCCAAAGAAAAGAACGACCACATTTTGTCACCAAGAGCATGTACTATTGTCATTTTGCTCAACTATGATAGAGGTGAACATATAACAGAAAATATCTCTTAACTACTCAAAGTTTAGGATCTTACCTAGACTGTTGATCAGAGGAAAGAAATTTGAGCACTTTCAAACCTGCAAAAGACATTAGTACTTGGTTTGGTAATCCTTTTTCATGCCATTCTTGGGCCAACGGTTGTAGGGATTCGCACCATTCCTGTAAAGGATGTTAGTAGTTGATTCTGTTCTTGTCTCCCTAGGCTGGGTCTCTCAAACCAGCCTAGGCAATTTTTGTCTCCCTAGACTAGGTATTTCGAACCAGTCTAAGAAATTCTTGTCTCCCTAGGCTAGGTCTTTCGAATCAGTCTAGGAAAATTTGTCTCCCTGGACTAGTCTTTTGAACTAGTCTAGGCAATTCTTGTCTCCTTAGCCTAGGTCTTTCGAACCAGTCTAGGAAATTTTTCTCCCTAGTTTAGGTCTTTCGAGCCAGTGTAGGCAATTCATGTCTCCTTGGACTAGGTCTTTCGAACTACTCTAAGCAAATCTTGTCTCCCTAGGCTAGGTCTTTCGAACCAATCTAGGCAATGCTTGTCTCCCTAGACTAGGTCTTTCGAACCAGTCTAAGCAATTCTTGTCTCCTTAGACTAGGTCTTTCGAACCAGTCTAAGAAATTCTTGTCTCCTTCGACTAGGTCTTTCGAACCAGTGTAGGCAATTCTTGTCTCCTTAGAGTAGGTCTTTCGAACAAGTCTAGGCAATTCTTGTCTCCCTAGGCTAGGTCTTTCGAACCAATTTAGGCAATTGACTAGGTCTTCCGAACCAATCTAAGCAAATCTTATCTCCCTAGGCTAGGTCTTTCGAACTAGTCTAGGCAATTCTTGTCTCCCTAGACTAGGTCTTTCAAACCAATCTAAGCATTTCTTGCCTCCTTAAACTAGGTCTTTCGAACTATCTAAGTAATTCTTGTCACCGTAGGCTAGGTCTTTTGAACCAGTCTAGGAAATTCTTCTCTCTTAGACTAGGGCTTTCGAACCAGTATAAGCAAATCTTGTCTCCCTAGGCTAGGTCTTTTGAACCAACCTAGGCAATTCTTAGTCTCCCTAGACTAGGTCTTTCGAACCAGTTTATGCAAAACTGGTTTACGCCACTTTGACTGTGGGACTGGATATCTTGATTTTGGTTTTGATATACAATGAATTTGGACTCCTTTGGACCAATGCAAATGATTGCAGGTCACTGGGGCCGGTATAACAATTTGATCTTGGACTTTTGACCTTTCATCTTGAGATTTGATTTTGACTTTTTGATCTCTGATCTTTGAGATATGATTCTTGAATTGAATTTGGAACTTTGAATTTGATTTGAATCTTGACTTGAATTTGAAATTTGAATTTTGAGATTTGGACTTTGAATTTTGAAATTTGAATTTTGAGTTTTGAATCTTTGAGTGAGTTTTTATTTTTATTTTTTAACCTTTTGTATGGCCAAACTTGTCTCTTTCTTTTGAAATGAAAACTTATCTTTTTCTTTTGAGTTCAAGAGTTTGAATTTTAAGGCAAGATTAATTCCACAACTCAAGTCTTCATTAGAATAACTAGAATAACGCAAAACTCCAAATATCACCTCACTACATCATCAAATGGGGAATGACTTTTTTTTTTTAACTCATTTCCATAAGGGCGGACGGTGCCCCATGAGGAACATAACGAGCCAACATGCAAAACAGATAAGCATCCTATGATCTCTACCTGTGGGCTTTTCCTAATGACAAGTACTTGGTGAAGATTTTGACCACCTTTAAAATGTCATTCTTCTCATATCTAATGAACTGCTTTGTTTCTTCCTTCCCCCATCCAAAGAAGCTTTGGACTTCTTCAGAGTAGTCCTTCTTTAAAGATGGTTGAATCAATCTGCCTTTAGGTGGAAAGAGCATGCAAGCCCAAAATTCCTCCAGAGTTGGGTAAACCTCAATGGTCCCAAACCAAAATATATGGAGATTAGCATTCCAGTATTGAGACACCAATCGGAGTAAGTGATGATGTACCTTCATACATCCAACATGTTCATAGGTTCCAATAGTCCTGGTGTGTCAATGTCCAAAGGTCACATCCAAAGAATCTATGATTTTTTTTTGCAACCATCACAAACAACGGAGAGATGATTTTTTTCAAAGCATTACTTATTAGCTACTGACACAACTAAACTTTTACCACTGTTGCATCAAGCTATATTTTTCTTTGACTAATCAAGGGTGGGGAATAAACTGGCCTTGATTACTAGTGCCAGGTGGTGACTTTTGGAAGGATGGAATTTTGGATAAGAGTTTGAAGGATAAAGGTGAATGACAGATACCTAATGGCATGATATGCCAGGTGGCGATTCATAGGGGACACAAACTATGATGATCTTTCAGATACCTTGATTATTAATCTAGAGACCAATTTATTGCCTTGAGATTTTTGAGACAGCACTTGCACATGTCAAGTTGGCTATATATCCCTTGAGAGGAATCAGGTCTAGTGTAGTTCAGGTTATTCACCCTTTCAGACATAATATCTCTTGAGTTGATCCATGTTGACCAGTCTAGGTATTTCTTCCCCATTGAGGACCATGAGTCTCACAGCCTTGCTTGGTAGATTTTTTTTAACAATGAATGGGCCACTCTAGTTGGGCCTGAATTTTCCTCTTAGGTCATGAATAGGGGCTCTTTGTTCTCGAAGAACAAGCTTGCCCTCTTCTATGTGATGGGGCTTCACGTTTTTGTTGAAGGCCATAGCCATTCTTAGTTGATACGTCCTCAGACTATCCATAGCCTTCATGCGTCTTTCATCAAGAAAATTAAGCTTGTCATGTCTAGTCTTCACCCATTCTACTTCAGGTAATTGACTATCCAGGAGCACCCTTAGGGATGGTACTAGGATTTTCACTAGTAGAATTGCGTCAACCCCATATACCAAGGAAAAAAGAGTTACCCCTATCGAGGATCGTACAGAAGTCTGATATGCCCATAAAGCAAGTGGAAGCTTATTCACCCAATCCTTGTGTGTTTCAGTCATTTTCTGTAGGATGACCTTGATGTTATTATTAGCTGCTTCCACTGCTCCATTGGTCTGTGGCATTTAAGTGGTAGAGCGATGCCTTTTGATATCGAACTTTGTGTAGATCTTGTCAGTTTTGCCCTAAAAATTGGATGCTTGATCCGATATCATCTCTTGGGGCACTCCATATTAGCAAATAATATTTTCTTGGATGAATTTTACCACCTTAGTAGATGTAAGGACTATATATGACTGAGCTTTCACCCACTTGGTAAAATAATCAATGGCCATCAAGATGAACTCGTGATCGTGGGATGCTTTGGGGTTGATCTTTCCTATAACGTCAATGCCCCAAGTAGAGAATGGCCAAGGAGAACTAAGTAAGTGTAATTTTGTTGGTGGGATGTGTATGATATTAACAAATATCTGACATTTGTGGCATCTCTTGACAAAGCCCGCACAGTCTGCTTCCATTGTGTTTAAGTAGTATCCCAGTCTGAGAATCTTCTTAGCTAGCATCTTGGCATTCATACAGGGTCCGCAAAGACCTTGATGAATTTCCTCCATGATTGTTCTAGCTTGGTCTTCATCTACACACTGCAATTGTATTTCATCATAGGATCTTTTGTATAACAAGTCCCCTTGAAGAATAAACTGGGTGGCATATCTCCTTAGAAATTTCTTTTCTCTATCTATAGTTTCAACCGGATACTTCCTTCCCCTGATGAAGTCCACTATGTGAGCAAACCAAGACTGACCATCTATGGTGAGAGAGTTCACAGTATTCTGGTAAATGGGCTTGCTTCTTTGTTCCACTAAGAATGGTCGGATCTGGGATATAGGGTTGCATTCTACCATGGAAGTCAAGGTTGCAAAGGCATCGGCAAACTGATTGTTATCCCTTTGGAAGTATTCAAATGAGATCTTCTTGAACTATCCAATCACCTCTTCCAGATGTTCTTGATATGGCTTCATTTTCTCATCTCTGGTCTTCCACTTTCCTTTCGTCTGACAGATGACAATGGCTGAATCCCCATATACCTTGATCTTTTTCACCCCAATAGTTAGAGCTATTTCTAGTCTCAAGGCACAAGCTTCATATTCAGCGATGTTGTTGATACAGAGGAAATCAAGGCGGAATGACGAAGGCAAATAAAGGCTATCTAGAGATAAGCAATATTCCTACACCACACCCCTTTTGGTTAGCCGCTCCATCAAAGAATAACATCCATTCATTAGCTGTATCTTCTTCTTCAATTGTTGTGATTTATTCATCTGGAAAGGCATCATCTAAGGCTCTTTCCATCTTCTGTGAGGTGGGTAGCCAAACGATCTGCTATGGCTTGCCCCTTAATAGACTTTTTAGCAACATAGGCGATGTCAAATTCTGATAGCAATACCAGTCATCGAGCCATCCTTTTTGTTAGAGCTGGTTTCTCGAAGAGGTACTTGATTGGATCCATCCTTGAGTTCGACCGTACTGGATAAGCTACCATGTAGTGTCACAGACTTTTTGTTGTCTAAATTAGTGCAACACAAGTTCTTTCCAAATATGTGTACTGTGTCTCATACTCCAAGAACTTCTTGCTGAGATAGTATATGCTCTACCCCCTTCTCTATTTTCTTTTGTGCTAGCAACGAGCCCATGGAAAACTCCCCGACTGATTAATACAACAGAAGTGGTTCCCTTTCCACCGGTGGTATCAATACAACACCATCGGTGGGTTCATTAGATATCCTTTTATTTTATCAAAAGCCTGTTGGCATTGGTCATTCCATTATGTAGGCTAATCCTTCTTTAGCAGCTTGAAGATTGGCTCCCAAATCATAGTCAGTTGAGCTATAAACTTGCTGATATACTGAATACGACCCAAGAATCCTCGTATCTGCTTCTCAGTGTGAGGTTTAGGAATTTCTTGGATTGCCTTGATTTTGGCACGGTCGACTTCGATGCCTCTTTTGCTCACCAAGAATCCCAGCAATTTCCCTGCTGTTACCCCGAATACACACTTTTAAGTATTTAACTTCAGCTGGTACTTCTTGATCCTTTCAACAAAATGCCTTAGTGTGGGAATATGCCCCTACCGATCCCTTGACTTCACTATCATGTCGTCCACATAGACTTCCACATCCTTGTGCATCATGTCATGTAGTATGGCTGTAGCTACTCTCTGATAAGTTGCCTCGGCATTCTTCAATCCAAAGTGCATCACCTTGTAGCAATAAGTTCCCCATGGAGTGGTGAAGGCCGTATTTTTACGGTCCTCTGGGTGCATGCTCACTTGATTGTATCATGTGAATCCATCCATAAATGATAGCAATATATGCCCTACTGTTTTGTCGACCAATACATCAATGTGAGGTAGTGGGAAATCAACTTTTGGGCTTACTTTGTTAAGATCTCAAAAATCTATGCACATGTGTACCCTACCATCTTTCTTTCGAACTGGTACTATGTTAGCCAACCATTGGGGGTACTTCACCACTTATAGAGACCCCGCATTCCACTGCTTCATAACTTCTTCTCTGATCGTTTCACTCCATTCTGGATGCATTCTTCTGAGCTTCTATTTGACTAGCTTTTCCCTGGGGTAGGTCGGCAAACGATGTTGCACGACCAGGAAAAGACTTTGGTGAACTCCTTCAGAAGATTGATCATCTGCTCTGCTTCTTGCTCATCCAAGGTGGTACTAATTTTGACCTCTCAAGGACATTGGTCGGTTCCCCAATTAATAACCCAAGTTTCCTCATGGATGGGTTGGGCTTTCTTTGGTTTGCATTGTTTTATTAAGTTAAGATATTTATTAAAATCATCATTAGAAAAAAAAAAAAGGTAAATCTTACTCAGAATTAGAAATTTCATTCATGAAAGAGGGAGTAACAGACTTGACATACATGCACTTTCCTCAAGAGGGAAAACAGACACACAATCATAAATAGACTCAACAACAGACTCGATGACTAACTTGATGCTTTTATTAGTGGTATCCAGGTTGGTTGACTTAGCAGCATGAGTAAACTTAAAGTTTTCTCTAATGTTTATCCAGTTCAAGAGTGGTTCCATGGCCGATGGATAACCAAGTGTGGCAATGGGCCTTCTTCTTCTTCAAGGATGATCACAACTATCTCTTCAGTAATTCTACAATTGCTTTTCTTCTTTTAACTGCTTGCTTATAAACTGCCCGATCTCTCCCTCACTGGGTTCTGCTCATTGCCATCCAATTCCACTATATCATATGTTCGCACTATTCAGAATGTATTGACCAGAATATCTGCACAGGATCTGACTTTGTTTCCTGAGATCGAAGTTCGACCATACCGGACTCATCATCCTTGGTATTGCCCCCTATAAGATTGATGGAAACATGCCTCTTGATCTACTCACCTAATGCTAATGCCATTACTACTCTCAGAAGATCATCTATGACTCCTTCAACTTCTTTTGGATCCTCCTCTTGAGGTGGGGTTTCCTGAATCAATGATGTAGGGTTAGTCTCTTGATCCTCCCCTAGAACATTCATTGAATCTATTGATGAAGTTATCTTTAGAGATTCTGGCAATACAAGCATATCCTTCCAACTGTACTCACCAATTGTGAGGGTAGCGGAAAAAAAAATGCTCTCTCTCTTCCCTTGGGGGGAAAAGGACTTGAATGCATTCCATCCTCTCTCCTCTCTTTCTCTTTCATGAGGGAGGGGTGTGTCGTGTGTGCTCTCTCTTTCTCTTTTATGAGGGAGGGGTGTGTCGTGTGTGCTTACCCGCTGATGAGCATATTTATGTGCGACATCTAGGGTAGTAAAACATTCATTTTACATATTTAGAATGGAGCTACCTTGGGTTTTACTCTCTTTTTACAGGTTTTATATTTTCAAGGCCTTAAGGACTATCGAATGTTATATCTTCAATTTTACACATAAAGAGGTCCTGTTTCTTTTTATGGTTACGAAGAGGATACAATTCTGAGTAAGATGGACGTGTTCAATTAAAAGTACACATCCGTTTGGTCACCTGTATAAGTGATTATTCTTTTTGGGCCAGAAAAAGAATAATGGATTAGAACTGAACCGAGATACAGAACCATCCCGTTTGCAATTATCCCAAAGGTATAAGGAATATTCTAAATGCCAACAAGGATTGATGAACCACACCCTTAAGTGATTGAAGATTCGTTTTTTGTAATAACAACTACTTAACATAGTTGGTGAGTTGTGGTGTGCAAAATCCCTTCCTTATTAGGAGATCTCAAGTTCGAACCTCTTGGTTGATACTTTTTTGTGGTGGTTTTTTTTTTTTTGGAATAATTTCTCTCTACTCATCACTCAAAGGAGGTCGACCAAAGGGTTTCTTATGCAAGAGGAGAGAGAAATAAGGAAATAAAAGAGAAAAATAGAAGAAAATAGAGAAAAAATAGGAAAGGAAAAAAAGAAAAAAAAATAATCCAAGAGGCTGCCCACGTTTGAAGAAGAAAGAGAGAAAAAAATAAAAAAAAAGTAGGAAAAAGAAAGCAAAATCGTTGGAGATTCCCTACTTCCTACGATTCTCTCTCTTCTCTCGCCTCCATCTCACCACAAAATTGTCCAAGGGGATCCACCCTTGGACGTCCTCCTCTCTCTCTTTTATTCCCTATAAAAGAGAGTCCACAAAACCCTAAAGGGTGGTCCCTCTCTTCCTCTCTTCTTAGGTTTTTTTTTTAGTTGCTCTTTCTCTCTTTCTCTAGTTTTATCTTTCTCTAGCTCTAGGTCTAATTTTATGCTTTAAATGCTTTTGTAAGTTCTTTTTATTCAATTAATGCAAACACTTTTGTTTTTGATTCAGTCTCTTATTTTTATTGTTTAAGCAATTGAAGTTGTAATATTCAGATTTGGTTTATTCCAGATCTTGATTTTAGTATTGGTAGTATCTCAAATCGATCAAGTTTTTAGTTCAAGGGTTGAAGTTCAAGTAAGTAGGCTCCTTCAGTAGTCTTCTCACCCCCTCTCCTTCCCTCTTCTGACTACCCTTTATTTCTTAATCTAGGATTTTAATTTCAATCGTTACATTATGGATATCCCTTTCCCCCAAGGTTCATGGCTAGTTTATATGTTGGTTTTGCCCCTCCTAGCCATAAAACCATCATTTTATTGTTTTTATTTTAATTGCCTCTGTTTCCCTAAAGCCAAGTAGAGTAACCCTTGTAAGAGTGACTCTCTGGTCAAGTAGGGAAGTCATATTATGATGCATCCCCCGGGCTAAGTAGAGAAACCTACTTGTGAGCCTCTCTCTAGCTTTATCCCCTTTCTTTGACTTTATTTTTATTTCAGTATTTTTTTTCCTTCATTGCTTTTTAATTGCATGGGTTGTTTATTTTCAGTTTTTTATTTATTTAATTTTAATTGCGTGGCTTATGTATTTATATTCTTAGCTAACGAATGGTTAGGATGTTATTTTAGATACATATGTTTAGGATAGTAGTTAGAATTAGATCACAACCATTAATCAATTCACTTTCGCATTATTAAAAGAAGTCAAAAATAAAGTGGTTGCTCTCTCTGTGTTCGACCAGTAGCTACATTGATCCGTACGCTTACGGTTATATTTTAAATTTTAAACACCCATGGGCCCTGCACTGCCGTATCGTCGCTCAGAGATACGTGGAGGCCTATTTCATAGGAATGTAAAGTTTATCATTCGAGGCGGAGATTTGATGGTGGTCCAATACAGGGATCAGGAACATGCAAAAGGGTTTGGAGTTGCCACCTAGGATTATGGGTATAGGACCCGGGGGTGGGCCCAATTCCTAAGAAAAGGGCCTGAAAGTTAGTCTCGTCCAAAGTTTTAGGGCAAAGCGTCAGGTTGTAGAATTGGAAAGGTGTTAGGCACCCAATCTAGCCGGTTTAACCGGTCTTCCTACTAGATGCTTAAGAACGAACATTTTCCATAATTATCCCTATTCCGCATGCATGACTAAGTTATCACATATATATACATTGACCAAATTTAAATAACTATGTACACTAAACAAGGTCCATATAAAGTCTACATTGTGCTAATTTAGGTGAGAAGTTATACCTGAGCTTGACCCCTGTTTTGGGTCAAGAGGGGTGGGACCCCGATTAGTGTCGGCATGAACTGTCCTTCGGATTCTCCTGGCTCAAGGGAAGATGGTCTTGACCTCCAACTTCATTTTTCAAGAGATGCTGACTGTGGTAATATTTGGATAGAGTTCCGGCTAGGAACGATTGCTTTTGGATTTTGGTTGAGGTGGTATTCTGGCAGAGCTTCTGCTAGGGATAGGCTTATGGGAGTACTATGATGAGATGGCACTCAGACAGAGCTTCCATTGGGGATAGGCTACGGAGGACTAGGCTAAGGTGGCACTCGGACAGAGCTTTCGCTAGGAATGGGATGAAACCTAAATGGTTAAAGAACTTCGAAGGCCCGAAGAACACTTCAAAGATTTGAAGGAATCTTACGAAGATCTCTCCGAAGACTTGATGAACCTTAAGAGGGGGTGGGAGACTAAGGGGAAACTTTTCTTACACAAAACTCTCACTCAAAAAAGGCAAAGGATTGAAGAGTTCTAAAGGCCCGAAGAATAGTTCGAAGTCTTCAGATCTTATGAAGATCTCTCAGAAGACTTGGAAAACCTCAAAGGGGGGAGGAGAAAGGGCAGAGCTCTACTACCATGGGTTGCTCCTAAGATACTTGGGTTGTTGTGGTGTGAAAAACCAAAGGGAGGGGGTATATATAGAATTTTTGGACCAATAAGGAGGAGAGAGAAAATTCCTTAACCAATGGTGGTAAAAAGTAATTTTCCTAAACCAATGGGGTGAAAGTAAGGAATTTTGGACCAATGGGGTGGAGGGTAATTTTCTTTAGCCAATAGGGGGAAAGGTAAATTTTTTAGGCCAATAAGGTAAAAAGATTCCTTTTTGGGCCAATGGGAGGCTACGATGTAGGGTACTCTAGTGGGGCAGTGTAGGGTACACAGGCAGGTGGAGAGGGAATTCCTTCTCAAAATCGATCACCGAAAGGGGGATTTTGATCATCGGTGGGGGTGTTGGAGGTTTCAGTGGGGGTGTGGGAGCTTCAATAGGGGCGCTGGGGCTCTAATAAGGGGGCTAAGGCTCCAGCAAGGGTGCTGGAACTCTAGTATGGGTGATGAGGCTTTGGTATGGGTGTTGGGGCTCTGATATGGGTGCTAGAACTCTGACATAGGTGCTGGAACTCCGGTATGGGTGCTAGAACTTGGCTGGATATGCACGAGGCTTGGTCGGGTATACACGAGGCTTGGTCGGGTGCATGTGGAGCTTTGTCGAGTGCACACGGGGCTTGGCTGGGTATGAGCGGGACTTAGTCCGGTGCACACGGGGCGTGGGTAGGGGTGCAAGGCAAGGCGTGGGTGCTCGCATAAGCGGGGTTTAGGCACTAAGGCAAGGCATGGGGGCTCGCATGGGTGGGGTTTGGGCACTCAAGGCAAGGCGTGGGTGCTCGCATGGGCGGGGTTTGGGTGCTCTAGGCAAGGCATGGGGGCTCGCATAGGCGGGGTTTGGGTACTCAAGATGTAATTTCTGGGAGCTATTGTGGAAGATACGATGGTTTGATTTTGACGTACCATATATCATTGGAATCATAATTTCGAGTACTATACATCTGTATGGTCACTTTGACCGGATTCCTTCGTATTTGGAATGTCATAATTAGACCCCTCTTTTCTCTTACACAAGATTTTTGGGAATTTTGTGTGAGTATGGAATGCTTTTGGGAATAGTTACCTCAGTCAGTTATCATCTCTGTTGATCAAAAGCGAAAGGTCGCATCCAAGATCCATAAGTTATCATAGCCAGAGGAGGGTGACAGGTGTCTACGGAATGGCCCTCCTTGACTAAGACCTGTGCCAACAGCTGAAGGGTAAAGAAAAGAACGACAATATTTTGTCACCTAGAGCATGTACTACCGCCATCTTGTTCATCAATGACGGAGTTGAAAATGCAACAGCTAATATCTCTTAACTACTTTAAAGTTTAGGGGTTACTTGGGCGGCCGATTGCGGTAAAGAAATTTGAGCCCTTTCAATCCTGTTAGAAGATGTTGAACCTACACTTTGCAAAGATTTGAGCCCTCCCTATAGGAAATGTTAGTACATGAAATCATCGTTTGCAGAGATTTGAGCCTCCCTGTAGAAGATGTTAGTGCTTGAAAATGTTCTCGAACCATCACTTGCAGAGATTTGAGCCCTCCCTACAAAAGATGTTAGTGCTTGAAAATGTTTTTGAGCCATCACTTGTAGAGATTTGAGCCCTCCCTGTAGAAGATGTTGGTTCTGGAGCCATCGTTTGCAGAGATTTGAGCCCGCCCTACAAAAGATGTTAGTATTTGGTTTGGCAATCCTTGCAGAGATTTGAGCCAGCCCTATAAAAGATGTTAGTATTTGGTTTGGCAATCTTTTCTCATGTTGTTCTTGAATTTTAATTTGGCAATCTTTTTATATGCCAATTTGGTTTGGCAATCCTTTCTCATACCATTCCTGAATTTTAGTTTGGAAATATTTTTTTTTCATGCCGATTTGGTTTGGCAATCCTTTCTCATGCTGTTCTTGAATTTTAGTTTGGCAATCTTTTCTCATGCCGATTTGGTTTGGTAATCCTTTCTCATGCCGTTCTTGAATTTTAGCTTTGATTTGGTTTGGCAATCCTTTCTCATGCCGTTCTTGAATTTTAGTTTGGCAATCTTTGATCTTTGATCTTGAGATTTGATTCTTGACTTGATTTTTTTTTTTTTTTTTGATTTTTAATCTGTAATTCTTTGATTTTTTTTTTGGATTTTTGATCTTTGATTTTTTTTGGATTTTTGATCTTTGACTCTTGACTCTTGATTCTTGACCTTTGATTTATTATTTTTTTTTTGAATTTTGATTTGAAATTTGATCTGAATCTTGATTGGAATTTTGAATTTTGTTTTTTTGAATTTTGAATTGATTTTTTTTTTGTTTTATTATAATTTTTTTCCTTTAATTCTCTTTTATTATTTCTCCTTGCTTTGACCACCTTTCGTGCTTCCCCCGGATGGGTGGATTGCTTCTCTGAGGGAATAAAATGCCGACTAGGCCACCTAGATTGAGGTTCTCACAGCATAGTTGGTAAGTTCACGATCAGAACATGATACTATCACGTCTAGCAACTTGATGACTTCCGTAAATAGCTCCGAGTATGGAAAACATATATATATATTTTTTTTTTTCTTTTTCCCTCCCCATGTTCATTTTTTTTTTTTTTTTTTAGGCTTGGAATTTTATTTGGAATGAAAACTTATCTTTTAGTATATTGAAAATCTTTTTTTTTTTTTTT